>NC_090911.1:7800304-8041435 GCF_040956055.1 Brachionichthys hirsutus | reverse complement strand
GTGCTTGCACAGTTCAGTCTCCAAGTTACGGTGCACTATTGCTCAGAAGTTGTTTTTTTTTTTCTTTCATTCAAGTGGAAGAAACCTCATGTGAGGAATGTTGCTTGTGATGCTCCAAAAACTGCCTGACATGCCCCCCCCCCCGGGGGTACCTTTATAAATATGGAAAGGAGTATCAAATGTAAAATTTGGGGAGCAAATCGACACAATGAAAACCAACACACAAAAAAAAAATGTTTCAAAGCCTCACCTCTGAGCGTGAGGGGAAACGTGAATCAAACAAAGATAAATGAGAACGTGACATGTTTGACATGAAACAAAAAAGCCTGGAAAAATTCTTTTCAGATTGCATCCCGAAATAATACGGCAAAATCAAACATTTGATTTACTTCTGTTGACCTACAATGGTGCGTTTTGGATACGTAGCCATTGGCATAAACATGTTAATTGACTCTCTAATTGTGATGCTCTTCAAAAAAAATATTTTTGCTATGGGACTGCAAGCCTGTTTTCAGATTGCCGAAGCGCCTTCTCACAGCATTTGTAGCAAAACTGAGCAGCTAAGTGATGATTTTTTTTTTCCCACCACCCATAGCTTTTAGTTAGACATCGAGATGCCGCAGCTTGTGTGTGTGCTGCAGCATCAGAGATTTCACTCTGCCTCTCAGTGGGGTGAAATGTTCCCCCAGTGGAATCCACAGCCATCGGGCGGTGGGACCCTCCAGCAGTTCTTGGCCGATACTCACCCTCTGTCCATTTGGCTCTGACTACCCGTAATCCAAAAAAAATAAAAAATAAGGAAAAACAAGCCGTAACTTAACTTTAAAACTCAGACAAAGTTTTAATCCCAGTGAAATGTCTCCTGTAGAAATAATAATCACTGAAGGCTATTTTAGTAGAATGCTCTCGCAAATGGTGAAAAACGGAGGCTTAAAAGCACAGTCGGTCAATTACGCTCGTTAGAAGAGGGCAGATACGCAGACATGCATGTGCACCAACCACACACACACACACACACGTGCACACGCACACACTTGACTTGCCTCATTAAAACCCATCCAGCTACTAAAACTCAGAGATGTGAATGTTTCCCTTGAGGAGGGGGAGCGCGTTCATTTTGAGAACGGCAGAAGATTCAACTTTTTTTTTTTCTTCTTCTTCCTCACTTGCTTATAATTACAGAGACTGCTGGAATGCATGACCCTGAGAATAAGGCTGAGTCCTGGGAGAGTCCACTAGAAGCATCATCATCTTCAGTCTTACTCTCCATTGTGCATCTCCCATGTTGGCTGCCACCCACACCAAGCATGAGCGAGGTCGAGGCAGTGTCTCCATCACCAGAGGAGCGCCCCCTCCCTGCACCCCCCCCCCCCCCCCCTGCACCCCCCCGGGTGGGGATTTCAACTCTGTTCCGGTGAGCCAAACTCCTGAGGCTGAGAGAGAGAAACAAGGCAAGATAGCGAATGACTGAAAGCATTGCCCTCTCTGAGCACTGAGACATACTAAAAGAACAAGAACAGCTAACAGTCAGAAGGCTTTGGCAAGCAAGGGTGAGTGCAGCTTTCCAACTTCACTGTTATCCAAATTGTTGGGCAGTTCAGACACTGGAGCAGAAACCATATGCACTCAGTTCACATAAACATTCTGTTGTTCTCGAGCAAGAACTGCCGAGCGTGTTTAGGACAAAAAGGCACTCGTTTAAAAGATATCCCCGATTCGCCGCTCTGTGCGATGCCACGCCTGTTTCCGTAAAGGGTTCACCGAAAGCTTCCACCTTATTGGAACGTTCGTGAAAACTGAAGGATGTCCAGAAAGAGGAAGGAATGTAGAGCAAGTGGGTCCCTCGCCAGTGACGGCCCTCCATCTGGATATACCCGCAACTTCCGTCTTCCCGAGCCAAGGAGCCCCACGGAGCAGCTCCCAAGCCGGGTCATTAGCGCAGCGGTGTCACCAGACAGCAGATCGCGGGCCAGAGAGGGAGCAAGATGAGGGACTCCTGGCACTGCGGCGGCTGCTGTGCGGTTTGACATTCAGGGCTGGCTGATCTATGGGGCTGGGGAGACAGTGCCCTTGCTCTGGGTCTTCAAGAGGAGAACGTTCTGGCGGCGTTCCCCTTACTTACTCCATCATAGAGCCCAGGTCACCGAATGCGAGGTAGCATAACTCGTGTTTGCGACATCACAGGCTGAGCCGGGTGTCGGAAACGGACACTGAATCCAGGACATTTGAGGTGAGCTGCTACTCAATAGGCCGGAGCTTCGTATCAAGTCCTACAGGAGTAACCGGATGCTTGCTCTACCATGACGTCTGGAATCAGCCATGAAGTGTTCCTGTATTCTGACTCACTTTAAATCACCTCTTTGTGACAATGGCATCTACAAGCCTGGGTTATTGGCATGAGGAATATTCTTCAGCCACATCGGGGGTGGTTTCATAGCATGACCAAAAGTCATTCTAGAGGTTTTATGTCCTTCCTCAAACGGCTTTGACCTTCACAGCCCGTCTCCAGCAAATGGTGACCACTACGATCATGCCAAGAAAGACGATCCCCTGGGGGCATTTCCACGAGCCAAGATGAACATAAAAACCTCCCGGTGAAAGATGGACGTTTTCCACCTGGCGCCGGCACAGGAAAAGATAAGCAAGCCTTTCATCGTGTTTTTTTTAAAATCGAGAGTGGTTTTTATTCTCCCTTATTTACCACTTGAAGATCACCGCTCTAAAATCGGGCTTAATCACCTCTCTATGTGCTGATAGTTAACGGACCGGTACTAATGTCCGGGTTCAGGAGATCCAACAGCAGATTTAAGAATTGTATAAATCGGTGACCGTAGCATTCAGTGTGTTCAGGCTGCTCTCTTGCCTTTCATTAAGACTTGGCAACAGCTTCCGTGAAATTAATTACAAGTGAAATGAAATTTAGAATTTATAGAAAATATGCATTTCAACTTAACAAATGTGCCTATTTTAAGTTAAAAGAATGATAAAAGTGCACGACGCTGTTGTCCTGCTCTGGTTTCATTTATAGTGACGCTTCACTGCTGTGTTGCGATCGTCTGGAGGCATGTCGAAAAATAAAGGCTCTGAAGGATTAGAAGTTTCCTCACTCCCAGGCCAGACGCACATTATTCATTCCTCCTCCTCCTCCCTCTCACCTTCATCACCCCCACCCACCCACTACCTTTCTCGCTCCCTGAAGACGTCCCGACTTCCCTGACAGTCGCATAAGCCCTGAGAAGCTCTCTCTGGGCCGCAATGGCGGGAGTTGAGAGTTGGGTTGGTGTTAATTAAAAGAAAAGGTTAACACACACGGGGGTTGGCAGGAGGCACGTTCAGGAGGCTCCCTGGGCGGAGCAGCTGCTCGCTGTTTCCTCCCTCTGAGGCTCCCAGGAAGGGACCGGCATGTGGGGATGGAAGCCATGGTGACTGGGGACACCAGGATGGAGGAGGCGACTGGGCCATAAAGAATGGAGCTGGTTTGACCCCCACACTGAGCAGCAGGGGAGGGGGGGGGGGTTGCTGCAGTGAGTGCTTCCACTCACCTGTCCAGTGCCTCTCTGTCCATGCTGCGGTTTCGAGCTGATTAGTGTGTCCCAGAGAAGGTCCCACCTCCCTAAACACCACACACACACACACACACACACACACACACACACACACACACACACACCTTCCTTTGTTAGAGAGTGGGATGCGTGCCAGTTCCACTTAGAGGAGTATGTCGGAGAAACAGGCAAAATATGGATTGAAAACATGGAGACGTACCTAAATGACATTTTAGAGAGGTAAAGCCTTGCTGGACATTAAAGAAGGGGTCCTCGAGGAATTGGCCCATCAGGATTCTGCACAGATGCTGTCGCCGAGTGCACCATGTGTGATGAACTGTCTGTGGGAGATCATTAAATAATGATGAATTATCACTTCATATTGCTCAAATATGTTGCATTATGTTCGAATATGAATATTCATTTGGGAGAAGTGGCTGGCCTACATTAGGATAGCTCACATTGAAAGTGATAAATGGATTGCATTTAGTAGCGGCATTTTAAGGATCAATTCAGCAAGGTAAGTCAAGATAAAAGCACCCAGTATTCCTGCAGGTGAGACCAAAGATTTGAAAGCTGCAGTTTACGCACTGAAATCTAGATTTCTTTCATCGAGAGCAACGCAACAATTACCAATCCTCTTCCATTCTTTCACAAGCAACAAAGGTCAATACATGGTGACGATCAAACATAGCCCACTGATTACCACTCACATTAATCCCAATAAATACTTGTGAGCTTTTAAGACAAACAAGGGGGAGTGAAAACAGCCCCCCCCCCCCCCAACCAGCCGAGATAATTAAACATCTATCCTCGGAGAAGAAGCGTTCCCACCGGAAGGTTGTTTGGTTTAAGGATTTGCTCAGTGGTTTGACTCACAAGGGACTCTCCATTTGAGTCTCAAGGTTTTATATCTCAAACAAGACTTTAATTGCCAAGGTAACAGACCGCCTGATTAAGCTTGCTAATAAATCTGCTTCATCTGTGGGGGTAAGAGCGAACAGCAGGGACGGGGAGGAATATTCAAATTCACCGTATCAGTATTCAGAATGTTTGCGCTCCGAGAGGCTGATAAGTTTCGGTTGTATACCAACATAGAGAGGAACATATTGTATGTTGCTGCACCTCAGCAGTGAGAAGTTGCCTCGAAAATTCTGTTTGCTGTATGTCAACTCCCAATTCTGCCGAGACCGTGGAGGAGGCGGCGCTCAAAGCGTCGGGTCCCATGCCATGTGCCCTCCTTGTTGTAACGAGTGCATTCCTCTCCTCAAACTCTGACTGGTGAGTGCATCAAGGAGGACGGGGTATTCTTCAGAGGAGACGGGGAGCGTCTGGTGGTGTAAAAACTCGGTGTTTAAGTCCCATCTCTCCTGTCAGAGGGCTGACACGGGGCATCCAGGGACGGGGGGGGGGGGGGGCATTGGTGCACTGAGTCTGGACACTGGCCTAGTTTTCCTCCTCCCTTCCCACGATATCCCACCTACAAAACACTCCGCAGCCGCACCATCTCATCTGTTCATCACTGTCATCCTGACCTCGGCTTCCTCCCCCAACACCTCCGCTTTATCACTCCAAGTCATCTTCTCTCTCTTTCTCGGCAATACTGTTAATAATCGAAAGGTTAAAAGTCATTTTGAAATATAGACTAATTGTTGAAGCTGTATTTCCTGCATTGGGGGGGGGGGGGCTTTGCTGGTAACACTGTTGGGGATTTATTCAAAATTGAAGGCACTTTGAAACAGCAGCATCCTGCAGCGACATGCCATCCCATCCGGTGTACGTTTTGTCGGAGCGTCATTTATCAGTGACCCCAAACACATTTCCAGGCTGTGGAAGGAGAGTGATGGAGTGCTGCGTCACATGACCTGGCCAACACAGTCACCTGACCTAAACCCAGCCGAGATGGTTTGGGATGAGATGGGCTGCAGAGTGGAGGCAAAAGGGCCAACAAGTGTTCAGCATCATGGGAACTCCTTTATATATGTGTGTGTGTACATGAACAATCATCTGTGTGTGTTCTTTTTATGATTTATTCTTGCCATGTTATTTATATCTGGGCATTGAGGCGACAGGAAACATGCATTTTAATTTCAGTTAAACGCTCACTCAGGATCCGCCGACGCTCTCGCCGGTGTCTCGCCATCCCTCGGTGCGGACTGTAAGGCTGAAAGATGAAAACGTATATATATTTTTTATGCTTCATGATTTTTTAGATGTGATTTACCACTTTGCTGACTGTTTTGCTAATCAGTGGCGTCTGTCTGCCCGTACCGTGCATCCCAAGTGGGACCAGAGACAATTTTCCACTGTTGTGACTAATAAAGTCTCATTATGCTGCAACATCGCTTTTGGCACTGCTGCTTGTCGTTGAGAAATGCTTGATAAAATCTCGCGCCATTGACTATTTTGTCAAAATGTAGATGCTCTAAAATGTTTCTGTCCTGCATCGTCTCTGTTCAAAGCTTTGCCATGTGCAACATTATGAGACTGCTACCGTGTATAAATTCCTCACCCTTCCGAACCAACAGTCAAAGCACCTGCGCCGTGTGAAAACCTTGCAAATGTCACTTCGGGAAATTCAGCCTGACTTGAGGCGTCAACTCTTGCACTTCACATCATGCGGTGCCCATGTGGCTATGTAGATCTTCCATGTCAGGATAGTCTCTCTCTCTCTCTCTGTCTCTCTCTCTGGTAGGTGTAAATGGTGCACGTTCCTGTCTTGTTCAACACCCATGCTATTTTGATGTGTTGGCAATCCCTCTGCCAAACCAATAACTACCTCACGCCAGCACAATTCTTTCATGCTACTCGCTTTATTCTCATTCTTGCTTGGGGGGGATCCTCCAGAGATACATAGTGTGCCTCTTAATTTCCCCGGGGATTTCGGGCAGGAAACATACACTAGTGATTTTTCCAGGGACGAAACACAGGGAAAATATTAAAACAGGATATATCATGACATCAAACCGCTCCTGGGTCAGATCACCAGTTAAGTGGGTGCCATAACTTGTCCCCATGTCCGTGTTTTGCAATTCTCCTATTTGTTATGCCTCTTGTTTTAGATCACTCTTTTGTATTCCGGGCTGAGGGTGGAATTATTATAAACAGCGTAGCAATGAGCAACATGCAGCCAGTCGGCGCGGCGCGGCACGGCGCAGCGCAGGAGAATCCCAGGGGACGCTGTGCCCACTGGGTTTGGTTTGTACACCCGTCACACACTTCTGAGGGGTGATGTGCATCGCTGCTCCACTGAGGGAGAGCCTCTGCCATGTTTACTGTCATGTTTCAAGGTATGCTGCGTGGCTTCAAACACATCAAACACGTCTACAGGAATACTGATATTGGGAAAGCCACGGGGAGCTTCATGAGCGGCACACACTCCAAAACCCACACACATGCCCATGACTCTGCCGCGAGAGCTCACAAACTACACTACATACAAATAAATCCAGATTTTCTAAAAGGCTCTTTTTACATAGTCTCTATAATATATATTTATGATAATGAGGCTATACAGCTGTAAGGTCAGGTCAAAATACAATATCTCTAAGACATCAGTGTATTGGAGAATGCCTCATTCATTCCTGCGCTACTATATCTTGGCAAACATGCCATTTTCTCCGTACAGTTGTTTCCATAGTAACAATGCCAACAGTAACACCTATGATGTAAAAGGAGTCAGTGTTGCCGGGGGATTCTTCTTTGCTCGGTCTGCTAGAGCTGATTGGAAGCAAAAGTTCATCGTCGAGCCACAAACGTAGAAAAAAGACAAAAATCTCACATTTCTCCATTTCTGGTAAAAACCAGTTTGTGATACACACGGCAATAGATACCAGTACAATGTCATCCCATCGCCAATAAGCACAAGCACCGGGGTTTCAGGGTGTGTCGTCACACCCTCCTACTTGATTTATGAAAAATGCTCAGGATTGATTTTACTGGCAAAGCGCTGCCCTCCCGGCCTTGTTTGTAGCGTTGACGATGGCTGCGTTGTTTGCTACACCTCTAGGTGTGAGGATGAGGGGGGGTGGGGTAGGGGGTAGGCAGCCTGGAGTTTCTGCCTGGCTCAGGGGGAGGTTGGACTGGATTAGACGGCTGACAGCTGGGCCACATCTCTGGGGGGTGCAGGGCAGAGAGGCTCCCTGTCTGCCCGCCTCTGCACCAAGTGTCAATTTGAGCATGGAGGAAGGATGGATAAGTGAGCGAGGTGGGGCCACCGGCAGTCCTGGGTGGGCTGACACCAGCGGTGCATGAGCCATGCACACCGTTAGGCATCAGGAAACACGCTGTTTATTTAGTGAAGGTTGGGCTTTTTGGGGCACAAATGTGTGCGCACTCGAACAAACACGGCAACATAAGACGCAACTCACAAGGTTGCAGCCCTCAGCCGCTCAGGTTTGGGTGGGGGGGGGGGGGTTCATAATCAGCACAACATAGTATCAAGGAAGCGCATGCAAAAGACTTCAGAATGGCAGCCTTGGTATTAATCAGATATGTTTCATGATCAAAGCAAATCTTTTCTTCACATAATCAAAGTTTCTTTTCATGAATGCAGAAGTGGAAGTGAAACACAATCGCCTCGGGCGGCGGCATACTTTATGTACAATCAAAATTACAAACTGTCAGAATCAAACACCGGTTTACTTCAATTTTCGTCGCAGATGCGTAATTAAGTCTGCATTATTTGATGGGGCGACTGCCAGCATTTGCTCCAACTTCCAGAGGAGATGCCTTGAGAAACGACGCGATTGCAAGAACTGCACAGCAACTGACATCATTTACTTCAGCGCTGCAACGTTAATATAGAAGAATGTTGCCATGTGAGAATTTTCCATAATAGCTTTTCTCTAATCCTGAGAGACTGCTTTGTGTATTTCCTGCACTGAGACTTGGCCATCGCTGGGACGTGGGACGTGGGCTGGAGTCGACTTTATTAGCTGGTGATGTTCTAATGTGATTTATTTTTATAAATGGGTGCGAGGGTGGGAATGCAAGTGGGGGGGGGGGGGGGGGGGGTGGAGGCCAGTATGTAAATACGGACCCTCATTAAAACACCGCCACCACACAACATTATCTGCTGCTCCTCAGATTGCTTGTGCGCATTAGCGAGTTGCAACCATGTCTGTGAGCTAATGACAATGTAACGATCAGAGCGTTTATGATTAAGTCATCAGAAGGCATGACATTTACACACATGACTTATTGGGGGGGGGGGGGGGGGGGGGGGGCTGTCTCCCACCCATACACGCAGGTGAACTGCAGGATCCTCCTCATTAATTTGCCCATTAACAAAACTCAGAAGTGATTACAATTTTCAATTGAGAGTTCAGAGCAGTGACCTTTGGTGACAGGAAAGCAACTGATCATTTCTTCACATTTCTGCTTCAGTTTTACTGAGTCTTTAATAGTTGTGCTCCCCTAAAAGGTAAAAAAAAATATATATATAACAACGATTATTTTATCCTGGTGCTGCTGAACCCCCTGGAAAATATCAAATATGTGCATTGAGCCTAATTATATGCAAACTTTTAAAAATGTGTTTTTCAAGGTATTGTTACAACACTCTGTTTCTGAATAGATATTCACTGTATTTAGAATGATTTATGATTGCACACACTGCATATTAATCATCTTTGCTTGTACTTTTCATGGCATAAATATATTATGTATTTGTTCAAGGATGCTGTATGAAAAAGGATTCACAATTCAAAGCAAGTGATTTGTTTTTGACTGGCAACACTTTGGCTGCTTAGCTCAGTTTGAATATTTATTTTTACTAAAATGACCGTGCCAGTCGGCGAAGCCGTTTTCTGTTCGGTCCTTCAAACTTTCTTTGTTGGAGTTGGGACGCTGTTCTCTTGGGATCGCCATGAGCCCATTTCGGTGGAAAGATGTTTATCTTCATGGCTTTTGTGAGAATGAGGAGATTAACCCCATAACAAGCAGACATCTTAGAGTTGATCTGAGCATCATTAGTCCACATTAATAACCCATGGATGTGCAAATAGCTTTTTTTTTATCATCTTAATTACATGACATCTGAGGTCTCTATCTAACGATGACTCCCTATAGAGTGAGACGGGCTCTGTGACTTCGAGGTACTTGTTTTTGCGTGCACATCTCATATAGCACACACACACACACACACACACACACCATCCAAACTAAAAAGGATGCCATTGCCCATTAGAGAGATGGATTGACAGGAGTGCAGAATAAATCTTTGTGGCAGTGAGTCAGAAATATAAATAGAGCACCTAAGATAGATTTGTCTCTGGTGTTGATGAAGTTACCTTGGGAGGGGGCTCTGTCTTTTTAGTAATGAGGACAACTGCTAACAGTTTGGTCTCCTAATGAGAAATGATAGCTTTGTAGGTGCCATACAGAAATGCTTCAGAATAACGCCTCACTTAAGCATTTTCTGCAGTGACTCCCAACAAAATTGCCAAAAGTGGGCTTAATTTGTGAATGAATCAGCCCCACCTGGTGGCTTTGATGCAGACCATACCCGGACGAAAAATCTGTATCCCAAAAAGAAGATTACTAGTAATTTTTCACTCACTTTTGGTGTTTGCAACATCAAATCAGCCTAGAATTAGCCTGATATGACATTTGAAATCATGCAACATAATAACAAGGATACAAGATATAAACATGTCTTCAGTCTGTGTGTGTTTCTGAGAGAGAGCGAGAGAGAGAGAGACATGCAGAAATTGTCACAGACCTGATATTTTTAAGTGTCTGTAATCAAAACTTTCTCTCCATATCCAAAAAAAAAAAACCCCACACACCATTAACAGCAGAATTATTTTAATTAGATCAATAAATGATGTTAAAATCAGGTAGGCAGGGGAGGTAATGAATGCTCTATTACCCATTTTATCATCAAAGTGAGTGCCGCCCTAATTACGCTAGCAGCACCTAGTCAGAGCAGCCCACCAGAGACTGATAACAGAGGACTTCCCAGAGTTACAATGATTGCATGCCGCAAACTCCCCCGACACCATCTCATCTCATTGGACAGGTTGGGCTGCTGATACTGGTGCAAAAAAAATAGGATGCATAATGATGCAGACCAGCCAGACCAGCATGGGCATGCAGTGTTTTGTTTGTGTGTGTGTGTGTGTGTGTGTGTGTGTGTGTGTAAGAGCAGACATCCCATTAGGGTTCTATTGCTAATCAATGTGAGACATTATAGGTTGTATAAATCACATTCTGACAACTGCTGTATGGGTCGTTAACGGAGAAGTCACTCAGGAGGGATCGACGGAGGGGAAAAATGCAGACGGGGAGAACAGAAATGTCTGAAGCTTAGTCTGAGGCGTTGCTACTAAAACCCTGTTCTGGTGATCAAGCAGCAGTTGAACGGGGAGCCTTTAATGCAACATGCATGTAACTACCAGCATCTCTCAGCAAATATTGGTTTGTTCCTTCTGCTATGATAATAAATTCACTGGCTCGACGCTTTCTAATAATGCTACGTAATCTGCACTCTAAGGATTATTTGCAATTTGCGGTTGCCACACAACCACAGACCAAACGGCCGTGTTTCCCAAATATTAGGAGGCAAGAAAAAAAAAGAAAAAAGAAAAGGTTCCTGTGAAATGTTTTAATTGAGGATGTAGTTATTCTGCCCAAAAAAGGCATGCAGGAAAGTGCACATGCAGGCATTTGTAACCCGAGTGTGGTACAGAGGGGGGCCATCTGAGGAATCATAGGCCCTTTGATGTCTTCCGAATACAGGCATAATGCATGTGTAATTAATAAGCCATTTGCATATGATGAACTAGGGCACTTAGTCAATGTTCGCAGGATACAAATACCTGAGGAAAACAATAACAACGGAGAACATTAAAAAGGGGAGTCTACGCAAAAAAAAAGACAAATCTATGGCCCGCTTCGGATTAGAAATACATTAGCAGCTAATTATGTCCTAATTGCCAATATTTGCGCAGGTGTTTGTACTTAACCAGTGGTAATGCCCTCCTGGAACAGGCTCATCAGGGCTATTCTCAGGCGGACCTCTGCAGTCCTGCATGATTGTGATGCGACAAGATGGACTCCCAGTCCTAAAAGCATGGCTAATAATGAGGCTGCTTTTAATAGGACAGCGGCAACAACAACAAAGCAGCAACATCAATATTAACGACAATAATATGAACGATAATGTTGCCAATAATAATGGTGGTAATCTGTGGGGAATAAATGCAGAAGAAGCTGAAAAACGTTCGATAGCATCAATGACAGAACATGAAATGAATAATTAGGATGCTTTGTTATTGGATATGAATCCTGAAAGCACACAGCTCAAAAAGAAGCAGCTATTTCTTTCTTTCTTTCTTTCTTTTGGCCAAATATTTTAAAAGCAATCAAAGACTCTGGGAGGGAGAATTCTCTTACCTAATCAAACAGCAAATGTAACTCGGCACTTGATTAAATATTGAGCTTAGAAGTTTCACATATCTTTTTTTTCCATTGGCCTGCTGGCATTCGGCAGCAAGGGAGCATTAAACTCCCACAAGTCCCTGGAGTTGCTCCACTCTGGAAAAGTGCTGAGCTAGCGGTTGGAACAGTGGCGATGCAACGGAGTGAAAGGAAGCGAACCACAAACATGAATCGATTGGGATCCAAATTTGTCATTTTTGTTCTTGACGAGGTCCAGATGAGCAACAATGCAGAAAATAAAGTTAGGTGATGCCTGTCAAATCACAGAAATAAGATGAGCTTCTGTAGGAGTCATATAAATATAAATAAACATTTAAAGTTTATTTCACAGGAGACAGGTAAAAAGGATCAAACTCATTATTGTTCAATTCAGGGCAGTTCTGCTTTTCAGTGGCCTTGTACTGCGTTCCCATTTGGATAAAGAAATGCTATTTATGAAAAGCGGAAAGAAAATAACCTCATTTTTGTCAGCAAAAGTCAACTAATGTATTTACATTCTTTGATTACAGCCGTTTTCCTTATTAGAGTCTGGTATTTCCCACGACGGGTCCAAATAGCAGCATTAGGGATTCACAGAAAACCACGCAGCATAAAATGCAGCGTTACCTTTTATCATTCTATCTCACCCGTTGCTCTTCTTAGGCCTGACTATAATTACCTCCATCCAGGAGGTCGTGTTTTGACTCCGAAAGCTACGAATGCATTTCGATGACAATCGGAGGAGAGTTTCCGGAGGATGTTGAGGTGCTTCAAGGAAGTGAGCTTCACAAGGAAACAGCTTCCTTACTGCTACTTTACTTACTGGTAAAACGTTGCAGTGCAAACAGATCAAGCCGTTCCCACCAGTGGCTGCCATGTAAACTGGAATCATCGGAATTCCAAGATTGTAATTGATGCTTTTGCTTTGCTTATAATGACAAGCACAGCATCTCCAGGCGCAGGATGTATTCTAGCTCAGCATGGGGTCATAAATTCATTCAAATTGACGTCAAGGCCTTCTGAGAGCTTGAATTCTACATACCTCGACTGAAACTAGCCCAAACAATTCTCCAGGTGCTTTTCTATACTTTCATCTTAGTTTCTTAAAATCTTCAAATTACATTTTCCAAGTCTCCAATACGGCGTTGCATCAAATATCTGTTCAACTTTTTTCCTCTGTCCTTCTCTACACTCTCCAAACTTACTGCTGTATTGCTTGACCTTGAGATGCTGTTAGGCGCTTTTTTAAGAACATAAGCGTTGCAGTTTCCCATAATCCACTGGGAGCGTTGAGGTGAGAGCTGCGGCCCAGTAGCACTCCGAGTGGCTGGCAGCGGATCAAAACGCGTACGAGGTTCCTGAGCTCATTCCAATTATAACAGCACACACTATCAACTACAAATACAAACAGCACAGTAAGTGATAGCGCTGGTGGCCTGGAGAACTGCTGCCACAGAGCAAGCCGCATGCTAATCAGGATAACGCTTGCCATGGGCTATTTAGGGAATAGCCTCTTATCCCACCAATTCCCCATGCCTTAGCCAGGGAGACGAAAGAGGGAAAAGGGGAGTGAATTCCCCGAGTGAACAATCCAAGGACAAAATATTAGAAGATGGATCTTTATCTATGCTCTGGGCTAATATCCATATTAATTACACACACACACACACACAAAACATTTCAAATGCAATGAGTAAAACATAAAGAGATTTCTCAGTTATGAATTATGACCACCCTTTATGTCAGACTTTATTCTAGTGATGCAAATTTAATCATCGAAGTAAAGTCACACTGGCATAAATAATACTTTGTGTCAAAACAAATGTTCTTCGTATATTTCAGTCAAATGTGACAGGCATGGCCTCCATGAGCTGGTATTCCAAGAGCAGGATGTGGAATAGCAGAATCCACATCACTTCGGACTGTTTAATGCAATTACTCTGATTATTCATAACCAACATCTTCCAAAACATCCCATCAGCCAAACCAGGAAAGTGGTTTATATCTTGGGGGGGGGGGGGGGGGGGGGAGGTAGTTAGATGTTTTGGAGCAGTCTCTGGTAATAAGCACCCCCCCCCCCCCCCACTCCCACAGACAACCCCTCAGAGTCTGGCAACTCTCCAGAGCCACGCAGGGGCGGCGGAGTACAGCAGGAGCCTGTGTGAGAAGCACACATTGTGCACTGCGGGACCCCACCAGTCCGGGCCTGAAGGCACAACTCTCAAGGACATGGAGAACTGGGGCAGAGAACTTCCAGGCGTCCCACTGCGAGGGCCCGCTGAGAAGAAAGGGGGCAAAGTTTCCAGAGCGTCTCTGTCTGTGAGAGCAGAGCTGGCGAACGGTTAGGAGGGAGACAAGGATCCCTTTGATCAGCAAAGACTAATGACATAAAGGTTTCTCGACGCAGAGTCGAGGTTGGAGATTTGATCGTGAAATAGAAGTTGAAAGAAAACAACTGGCTTAAGGAGACACACGTGTTGTGGGGGGGATTTAAAGAGTTAAAAAGGGAGAACTAATCATTATGATCTTTGCACGTGCATTTAGATGGATACGTGTGTTTGTCTCTGGCCCAGTGTGTCCTGATTCTGGCATCGTCAGTCAAATATAATGACTGACGTGCATGACACTCGGGCATCCGGCACAATTGCATTACCGTCTGGAATAGCCTTGTGATGCTACGAAGCAACATGCTATTATCGGGTTTTTTTCCCCATGCAAATAGAATTGTAATCTGAAAATGCAAATGAGCTCTCACGGCTTTATCTACAAGCTGTGTTATGCAAAAAGAATCAACTCTGATTCACTTTTACTTTTCACGGTTGGTGTAAAGATACCAAGAACAATTTGGAACCTTTTGATCACCATTTGGACGGGTGTAAATCTAATTATGAGGGGAGTGAGCTGCTCGGTGGAGGTCTGCGCTCTCTGAGTGCTTTTCTAGTTCTACATGTATGTTACGGCTTCCTTGTGGCCCGTTCCTGGGTTTTAGCCGCTAAGAGACCGTGCTAAGAGTCCTGTAGATTTGTCCGACGCGCTAAAGGTCTACACAGAGATGCTGGATCCAAGATGCGTTCCCATGTATGCATTTATTTGACGCCAAAGTACGGCGGTACTGGAGACAAACAAAGTCGGAAAAGACTGCTGGAAGCTGCAGCCCTTCCCTTCATTGTCCTTCCAGTCAGGAGCTCAGGTTTACTGGGGGTCAAGCCCCTCTCTCTTTACATCAGCGGGGTAAGGATCCACACTGATCTGAGATGGAGTACCCCCAACCCAACCTTACCACATCGACCCATGCCACCATCCTGGGCCTCTAATGGAAGTCCTGGGCATCCAGATGCCTCCCCATGCCGAACTGGACGTCAAGCGGTGCTCTTCTCATCATTTGAAGCAGCGGGTCTCACAGCCCTCCTTCGCTCTCCCTGGGACTGGCTTTTTGGGAACATTGCAGGCAGATGTGTCCAGATGAGCACGTTCTAATTTGTTGGCCCAGGTTAACGCTCTGTCAGAGGCCCCGGAGGATCAATAGCTTTATTTCCCTAAAACGCCAATGTGGTGAGAAGCAGCTCACGGGGTGCTTCTAATACCGCCATAGCTACAGTGACGACTGGGCTGTATTGATTGTGCCCGTGTGGAACTACGTGCTCCTTCTGGGGAAGGATCTATTTGTGTCACCCTGGGCGTCACCGGAGGAGCAGAAAGCTCAGCCAATGGAGGATGCCAAAAACATCAAGAGAGCCATGTTTACAGATTACCCAAAGGGAAAGCAAATTACAGCAATTATGCAGGCTGCGGGAATACTGATATAAGCATACCTGCTATTTCACCCAGAGACTACTTTTATGAGGCTAGCACACACACAAAACGGCACACTTAATTCCATTTGACAGCTAAGTCCTCAACAAACAACAGGATTCAAACAAAAGCGCTTGCGTATCAGATGCATGCAAAACAACGTATTTCCAGGGGATCAACCGGTTTGTGTATGTCAGATCCAAGAAGAAACCTTTTCAATAACTTTGACGTGAGATAAAATAACAACTCTAGAGGGCTTCTCGTAGCAGTATCCCATAATGCAACACTGTCAGCCATAGTGGAAGGCTTCGTTTACAGAGACTTACACGTTCACAATAGCGCTGATCATACTGGACACATAGTCGGTAAAATGAATTTCGTTTGTGCATCAATAATGCAATAATGATAGAGAATAAAGATTTAAGAGTTTGACCGGATGAATGACCAACAACAGTGAACGTGTACAAACAAAGCCTTTCAAAATGGCCACCGGCAATGCATTGTGGGAAATGTAGAAATGCCTGGAGGCCCTGTATGCATGAGGCGAGGATGAATCTGGCAGGCACTGTGTTCAATACGTACCATTGAACAATGTATCCACCATATTTTTTTTTCTTAAGAACAACAACAATTAATTTTAAACCTTGTAAATCGTTTTGCAGAAAGCTCATTTGCCCCCCCAGTAGCATTCGTCTCATGTATCAGCTAAAAGACAACATACAGAGCAGCCTTATCCAAATCACAAGCCTTTGTTTGCAGCTGTCCTGACATATTCATGACTGGAGCCATAATAGTCAGAATCCCGTTAAATCCCCCAGGGAGAGCCGAGAGAATGTGTCACATCCAATTACTGTGGCACGCTGTAGAGGTAAATCAAAGCTCGTGCCATGGACCCTGAAATCTAAGGTGTCGACACACACACACTCACACACACACACACACACTGCAAGAGCAACGCAAGACAACAGTTACATCACATTGATAGAATATTGGAAATGCATTCTCCTGCACTAACTTGGAGGTCATGTATGGATTAAACAGAGAGATGGGTTTGACTGGAGGCTGTTGGCTGCTGATAAGCATAAGATCTAAGAGCATGTGACGCAGGTCAGCGCTTACACCAAGTTTATGTTCACCGATTTATTGTGTTTTGGGTTTTTTTTGCTCGCCTTCCTGCAGAAATTGACGATGCAGATGAGGACGATATGCATCTTTCTGGAGAAGCGTCCGAGCTCATCCACTCCTTTTCCTCAGAACCGACGAGACGCGTTTCCGCAGAGAGAAATGAAAGCCTTTGTCTTTTCCTCCACAACAGTCTTTGGGAGGCCCGGGCCGTCGGAGGGTATCTCAGCGGTGCATAGCCCGGTTTCACCCTGGAGCGGTGCAAAGCTCCTGCCCAATAAAACAGGCTGCATCCCCAGGGCCCCTCCCTCAAGCCTCCAGTCAGCGCTTGTTTTTGCACCATTTATTTAGTGTGACACATCTCCAATTAAACTGTGGAGGCTGCTGCATTCCCCCCCCATAACTACCTCTTATACCTCCCCATAGACATTCTGTCACACTGAGAGTGTGGATATGAGAGAGTGAAGGGAAGGGAGAGAGAGAGGGATGATCACAATGTCATTTTCCCCTCAGTGAATAGGATCCTCCTCTGAAAGGTGCCCTGAATTATAATTATCAAAACACTGAACAAGATAATCATCGTCTTAAATGATGCTGCCAATCTATCATTTGTTTTACAGCCATCAAGGAACAAACAACGGAGCATCCTTTCTTTATGCACCAGTCACTTTGAACTTTTGAGGAAGAATGCACCTTCATATTGAATGAAATTTCAGGGGCACAACTAGACTTGCTCCACCGGCTTACTTCATCAATTCCAGAGCATTTTAAGATCTCTGGTTCGAGAGTGTCCTCCCCCCCACCGCCCCAGACACAGTCACAGGAGGAGTGACTTTGTCTGACCCCAATACAGTGTGCGAGAGCGCAGCTGAGGGCAGCAGCTGCCAGGGAGGACTGGTGGGGGAGCGCCCATAATGCCAGCTCTGCCAGGCGGAGGGGCAGCCCCAGTGGCAGCTGGGAAGGGTGGGGCGGACAGCTGCGGAGCAGAAGGATGGTGGGGTGTCGAGGAGATGCCACTAAACCTAAGCAGGGATAAGAAAAAAAAAGTGCCAACACAAATTTTATAGAGAGACACGCTCAGAAAGTTAAGTCCTCGCACACACAGTCATCAGAACCAAGGTGGGCCGGGAAAGTCTGTGGCCCTCTTAACACCACCGCTACGCTCTCATCATGGGTTTTGGCCACACATCTGGTGCACCATCTGCACCCCCCCCCCCCCCTAAATGTGACAGGTAGTCCCTGTGCCTCTCTGGAGAGGCAGAATGGGAGAGGAGCACAGAAAGGTAATTTTGGGTGTGAATGTGCTCTGGATGTTTCTGGATACATCTGGACAAAGCAGAGCGGAGCAGAGTCATCATTAACGGGCGGGGGGGGGGGGGGGGGGGGGGGGAGAGATTACCGGGCAAACACAATTCTATTTCAACCAACCAACTTAGCCAAGCTGTCGATTACGCAGCTTTGTAACGACAGCTTATCAATGACATAAAAAAACGTGCTTTGAATAAAACAAGCCAAAAAATATAATAAAGATTGATCAAATTTAATGCAATGTACAGTTATACATTATCATAACACAAATGCGACTTGGTTGGGGTACAGAATGCAAAATATTTGGAACAGCCATATAAACAGCACGAGAGGACGGGGAGCTCCTCTCCTTTCCGTCGCTGTACATGATCAATAAAGTATACGCACCATGAAACCGATATCAAGCCAGTGATAGAAAACTGCACAGCCAGTCTTTACTGTGAAACGGAGGAATCCATTTCAGAACATTATTTTCACATCTTATGTTACATATTTGACAGTAACTTTATTATTCACAAACGACACAATTGGAAGGACATCAACTCGGATGTAAAGGGGAAAGGGGAACGGGGGCTCCGGCTTAGTCGAGATACAGAAAACAAAGCACTTGTGAGAAATCAACAATTCACCAATTCACAGTCAACGGACAGACAGACGTAGGTGCTGGAAAAAAGAAGTGTGGCGAAAGAAAGGCGCTGATTCGCAGTGTCGGTTGCTACATGTTCACTTCTTTGAGAACAATAAAAGAAAAAAGCCATCATTCTGTAATGTGGTCATGATAAATGATCGACGATTCAAATTTGATATACGTTATTTATTTTACTTATTTAAAGACACATCCTAACATTGAACACGGCAATAGTTTTCTCTGCATGTCGTTTTTACATAGAGTTCATACCGTGTCACTGAAGTAACGTGTCCTGATGCATAATCAGATGAGTAAACACAACAGTTAAAAAAAAAGGGACTATAATTAAAAGGTCATTAAAAAAAGAAAACATTGACACATATACTTCATGAAATATAACAACACAGATTTAGTACTAGTTCCCAATGTCTTATACAAAGTTAGCTTGATCTAAAAAGCAGAAAATACACAGGAGCAATCAAATGTTTGAACAATTGTGTCCACACTTTTTTGACTGCTGCTGCATTTTTTTTTTTTTTAACATAATCACATACATCAAGACATGTACCATGGCCGAGCAGAAAGTTCTGCTGGTGCATTATGTCAAGGCCCGACACGTTTCCCCCCTCCTGCTGGCGTTATTGCTTCTTATGAACAAGGAGCCGAGGGACAGAGAAACAATGCACCCCAGTGGATCGAAAAATGTACATTTAAAATCCTCTCTGACAGCCACGATTTTGTTTAGCCTGTCTCACGATCTGCAATGCTAAAGGATAAGGCAGTTTCCCATTAGTAAGGCATTGCTGCTTTGAGACATACTGGGCCAGAGGGGTGAGTCACTTGGGTTTGACATTACCAAGCCAATGTACATGATGAGCAGAATACATTTTAGAGGCATATTTATGAGCCCAAAGATAAGGGAAATAGAATCTTTTATATGCGAGTGTCTGAGAGAGCCTCAGTGAGCTACAACCGTCATTTAAATCTGCTTAGCGGTTGACCAGAAGTCAAAGCTCAGACAGATCAGAGCAGAGCCGTGTGCGTTGCTGCGACGTCTCTCATTGCTGGTAATTTCCATACTGGCCCTGTGGAGAAAAACGCGACAGACTCATGTTAGTGGCCTTCTCAAAAAAAAGCGCTTATGTATGTAAAAGCTCATATTCACAAATCTCTGAGTTCAACCGAATCCTACTGCGAACCATTATTAAGGCTGCATTTTCCGGTATTGACCAGCAGGTGGCAGCAAGGCCCCACAATTATCAAGGTCTAAATTCGAGCTCGATACCTCAGGTTTCCGAAGCAGCATGGCTGAGGATGATGCTCCTTGTTTAAATAGTGGACAAATTCAGTGCAAGAAAAGCAGTACTTGATGCAATCCTAAACAGGGGTCGAAAGTATGTGTGCGGCTTTCTCGGGAACAGTCTGATGTACGTAACATTTTACTGGAAATATACAAGAGCCATCCATGAGCATAATATTCATTAAAAAAAGAAGAAGCTATAAATAGCAGAGACAACGTACGCAGCCAAAGTGCTACACTTTTGGACATCTCACTGCAGACAAAGCATGCTGTGTTTCTGGACCTCGTGACTTACAATTCGACCCCTGGTTAACAACAAAGTAAAAACAGTACAAAAAAAAACAAAAGGAAGGAGAGAGTTGAGAAAGAAGAAGACAAAGATGGGAGATAAATAAGAAAGAACAAACGAGAAAGAGGAAACATAACAAATGAAAATTAAGTCTAGGTGGTCAAAAGTCTAGATTGGATGTCGAGGTCTTCACAGCAACCATTACCTTTGCTTCCTACAGAGCTAGTCAGGGGTTCAAATCCCCGGGTCTTTATTTCCTCATGTGCCCCTGAATATTCAAAGATAAAGATATCAAAGTGTAGCTGTGGTCCCCACAAAAGACCACAGGAAATACAGGGCAAAAAAATGATCTCCCTTCGAAACACCACAGCAGTCAGCATCATGTTTCAGGAAGAATCCTCTTAAAGCCCTCATATTTCACTGAATCGGCAAACCATACTAGCCAGGAAATATAACATGTGAAAGACAATAGCAACACATACACTCTTTTGATTGGCTATAGCCCCTAATATGACGACAACATGCATAACATGCTACCTTTTAATGTTTCGGTTCTAACTTCATTGAGCTCTGGTCTCACTACAGAAAATACACAAGTTGGACTATAAAAAAAAAGATTAGCAATAACTCAGGACGAATCTCTGCGATTGCCCAGTGTTGCAGCCATACTCACCTGTTCGTAGCCATAGGGGCGTTGCTGCTGGCCCTGGGGGGGTCCGGGCTGAGGAGGGCGATAGGCCCCATACTGCTGCCCCTGCCCCTGAGGATAGTTAGGATACTGTCCTGGGGCACTTTGAGCTGGACCTGCGAACATTGAGCGCGCGGATTAAAATCCAGGCCCTCTTGACATTAACAGTTAAATCAATCAGGTGTGTGAGGAATGAAAAACAGTTTTTACCTTCCGGCTGACCGCCTGCTTAAAAGATACTGGTGATAATTAAACTCGATAACGAGCAAACAAGTTTGAAAACAATCTCAAATGTTGCTCATTAATCATTTCCGCTTCTTACTTGTTACTCTGAGAACTTTTGGGAATCCCTGTTCGTCTACAATCACTAATGGCCCACGATAAAAAGAAAAGAAAAGAAAAGAAAGGCTGATGGATGACGAAAGAGAGGATGCTGGACGCATCGGACCCATTTGTGGAAGCCGCCACACCACAATGTCTGACTCGGTAATGAACGGCTTTGAGTGAGTCAGGTCGGAGCTGGGCGGCGGGTTCCCTAATGCAAGGAGACATCAAGGATTCTGCTGGTCTTCATTAGAGGAGCAGGATTCATTAAAAAGGAGGGAAGGGGACGGAAAATCACCTCCTCGGCCTGCGTGCTCTGTGGCGATCCGCGCAGGTGCTGCGGAGGACAGAGGAGCTCGACTGGGGCTCGAGTCAAATGAGGCCCACGCAGCATCGTTAGGCGCTCGTGATGCCTTCTGCCGTTGAGCGTAACCTTGTGGGGGCCTGCGGGAGGAGGCATGCGAGTGTGCCAGATGGATCTCACCCCACAGCCTCTCCGCTAGCTCATTACCAACACGAGCTCCGGTTCAGACAGTGATGGAAAGTTCCACTGAAAAATGTGATGAGTGGGAAAGGAGGAAAAAAAAAAAGAACAAAGGCCCGCATGATCTTAGATCCCGACATCGCTTGTGGAACATTTTATTCACCCTTTGCTTTTGTTTTCTTCGTTTCGGTTCAATGCGAGTCTTACAGGCTTCTTTTAAATGGTGGTTCGTGTGTTCATTATTAGAACACTTTCCTTTCCTTTATTACCTTTAAATAAAGCACTCCTGAGCATCTGGACATTTTTCAGCGCATATATTCTTTGTTAAATTCTAATAACCGGAAAAGTTAATCTTTTATTCTTCAATTTAAATTATTCATAAAAAATAAAAAAAAATGCTGAATTTCAGAAAACTACAATTAACACCGATTCATTATTTCTCCAGAATGCTAACAGACGAGAGGTTTGAAGCATTTGGCTGGCAGTTTAGACTCACTGTGGCAATTTGTACCAATAATCTCTCCCGCCTCTTCAGAACAGTGTCACATCAAACCGAAGCACCAGGAGGAATGCTAATGTGCTAAACACCACCGCTGATTAAATTCCCCCCCCCCCCCCTCCCCAACCATTCGTTAAGGTGGTCCTTTGCTTTCTTCGCTCTCGACAATGTCTTAAAAAGTATTTGGCAGAGTTACACTTCCAAAGGGCAGGAACCAGCGACTCACTCGGGAGGAATTCTTTCTCCAGGAGTTAAAAAGGCTGCAGCCAAAGAGAGCCGACAGCGCCCCCTACAGGACAAACGCTCCGCCGCCGTTCTCGGAGGACAACTCACCGTAGCCCTGCTGCTGGGGAGGGTATCCCTGCTGACCTGGGTACTGCTGCTGAGGGGGATAGCCTTGCTGCTGCGGAGGGCCTTGCTGGTACGCTTCCTGCTGCTGGCCGTACTGGGCGTTGCCTTCAGGGGTTCACGGCAGGAAACGCAAGGGACGTGTAGACGGACAGCAAAGCAGATGTTTAGTCATTCTTTCGGGGGTTATTATTGAAGAAATGTGTTCCCCACTGGGATGCTGCTGCTGAGCTGCACCTGCAACACATAACTAACATGCGGGCGTTGAAAAATGCAGCAAAAGTGAGAGTGAAGTGTACTATTAGATACCATCCAATAGTAAATGATGCATGCTCTAGTGGTGAAGGCATTCAAGTTAAGAGTCAAGAAAAGGTTAATGTATAGATTCTATGATGGGTAAACCTTTGGATATTTAATATTCGGGTACTTCTCTATATTTGTTTGGGCTTAGCAAAGTGAAAGCCGCAGATTGTGGGAATCGGCTTTCCATTAAAAAAAAAAGACCCATCGATGCATCGGTAATGAGCCGCAAAGAACTCGAGCAAGATCGACCTGATCATTTCACTCTACTTCCGCGATGACTCAAACGAGATTATTTTTGGTGGGACGCGAAGAAAGTCATCACGTTTCTGCAGAGTTCTGGGTGTTAAATGTCGCATTTTTAGTCGGGAAAAGTGTGTTTCAGAAGTCAAAAGTAGCAAAGTGAGTAGAGAAAACAAAACAATAACAAACATGTAAGTAAATGTTAATCGGAAAAAGAAAGAAGTAGCCGTTTGTGAATAATGACTCTATAATATTCCCCACTTAATGAACTCAAAGGCGGGTTAGCTTTGATCATTTGGTTATTAAATGCAAAACTATTATGCCTTTAACCAGCGATGCTGTGTAAATTACACACAGCGTGGAAGCTAAGGGGGGGGGGGGGGGGGGTCTGCTGATAATCATTACGTAAACAAACGTGTGTTTATGAAGGTAGATTCGATTTTTATATTTAAGGACAAAAGGACATTTTGTTTACTACTGTGTAACTAATTTATTTTGCATAAATACTCTATTTCAAAGTTCTAATAACTTCATAAAAATAAATAAAAGTATAAAAAGTATGGAAAATCACATGGACTTTTTAATGAAGATACATTTAATGAAACGTTTGTGGGGTTTTGACCATCAAGACTCTTTTCCCTGACTTTCCTTTCCCACCTACGGGTGCGGCGCTCGCCCCGACTGTGAGGAACGCATATCGAGACCGCTTAGCTTCCTTTATCCACGGACTGCTGCAAGCTTTTGGAATCGGAAGCGCTCTGGCATTTGGATGTTTCCTCAGAACTTGACGGCGTATTTTTTGTCTTCTTTCGAGCCCAAAGTCAATTCAATTTCCCAGAAAATAATGAAGAAACTGAAATATTGGTTTGGCCGCAGTCTCTTTGCATCATTTTGTGTTTTAACACAACTCCTGGGTTCATTTTGTGTCGTTTCACTCCTGATGACTGGAGGGTTTCTCCTACCTTCTGAGGCTCCCTGTCCTGCGTGACTGTACTGGTCCCCATAGTAGTCTTCCTGCCCTGGGTACTGCTGAGGGGGTCCTACATACACATACACACAACATACACACAAGTAGATTCAAGGTGCTGTTGGGTCGGTTGTGTGGGGGGGAAGAGTGGAGAGGATGGATTCCTTGCCGATAGGTCTTGTTAGAAAGCTTTCTTTTGGCTACTTGAATAATTTTACGATTGGACGCTTAAGGGTTACAGGTTTAGTCATCAAGATGTTTGTGAATTAGAGGAAGGGAAATAAAGGAAATTGAGAGGAACAAGAGCAAGAGACGTCGGGACAGTTGGGAAGGGAGAAGAAGAAAGGCGGACACTCACAGCTTGCACACTTGACAGACACACTCTGGGGGGTATACCTTGCTGCGGGGGCCTGTATGGTGGCATGGGCCTCTGCCCCATGACATGGTTTCCTTGGGTCACCTGACCCATTATACCCATTGGGTTCTGCTGCCCTTGGTAATGCTGTCCGCTGCTACCAGGAGGCATGTTATACTGCTGGGACGGAGGCTGCTGGTGCATCATGGGCCCTGCGGAATGCCGACAAAGAATGATCCCTCAAATCAACTACACAGCAAGGCCACGCACGCACGCGCACACACACACACACACACACAGACACAGACACAGAGAGAGTACATGACCAATCAAATCCCGGTGAAGGATGTGCAGAAAGGGCAAGGTGATGAAACGAAAGCATCACAATCAACTGCAACCTAACAAACGGGTCGTTTCACCTTGATTGGGCTGCATGTTCATGTTTGGCCGAGGCCCATAGCTTCCCAAGGGCTGACCCTGGGTCATGTTCATTTGGCTCTGAGCTGGTATGCCCTGGGAAGACGGGACGGTGTGATTGTAGCCACCCATCGAGCCGTGGCTGCTGGGGGGCATATTCATCGAACCGCTGGGCATGTTAGGGGGCTGGTTGGGGCCTGGACCGGGACCTTGCATGGGCATGTGATTAGGCCCTGGAAAGCAACAGCATAGACTTCTCATGACACTTGACATGAAAGACCGAATAAATATTTAGTGAAGATACAATAATCAAGCGCAACGGGGGCTTTGCGTCGCTCGGAGACGACTGGCGATCTGTGGCTACGTTTCCATATGACAGGAACGGGGAATATTAAATGAGCGAAACGATGCATTCAAGCTGCAAATTGCTAACAACCTTCACTTCCCCCTTAACAATTGGTGTTTGCAGGGCCATCGACAAGACTCTACCGAATCATTCTGATTTCAATATGAACAGCTATTTATCGAGCCCCCCAGACATCCCCGTCAGAGAACACGGCGGATACCATCGTTCAAGGAAAACTGGGAGACAACAACTGAAGAAACGTCCAGAAGCTAGAACAGTGCTCCCAACCACGACAGACTGGTGATGACTCTCCAGTCACTTAAAGACGTCTCTCAAATCTGAGCGAAGGCGACCAGCGCTTACAAGCGATACCATCACGCTGTCAGTCAGAAAGCATTCCTGTAGTTAGGGTTCAATGGGGGCACCCCGCCAAAAGGAGAAGAGAGAGGGAACCATTTTCCATCATCATCATCATCATCATCTTCTGCCCCTCAGATCGTGTCCTCGGCATTTAGCCTTTAGAATTCACACAATTTGTGGCGCAGCAATCAGCGCAGAGACACAAACCCTAACAGGCGAGGACAACCGTAATCAAACGGAGTGCAAGCCCGAGACCTGCGCTGGCAAACGGGTGACATCATCATTCAGCAGAACGACCTCCCTCACAGCTCTCTACTGTTGCTAGGCAACCCAAGTGAGACTGGGACTAAAGGAGAAGGAGGAGAAAGGAAAGAGAGAAAGGCATGGGAGGGATTTAGTTTTTTTTGGGGGTGGGGGGGGGGGTACTTACCAGGCATCTGTCCATTCATCTGGTTCTGCATGTGCGGGGCTGGAGGGCCACCGCTAACCATTCCCTCAGAGGGCATGCTGTGACCATGAGGAGGCTGGGGTGGGGGGCCACTTTGGTTCATCCCACCAGGGCCCATGGGCATGCTTTGAGTGGGTGGCTGCAGGTGCACAACGTGCACGTAAATACACACATCAGCTAGCCAGAAAGGCGTCAGACACTGAGCCACTTATAAGAAGAACCATCAATCAAGTACAACCGTCACATACCGTAATCAAAGATGACACAATTTCTAATATTTAAACATTTAATACACGGCCTCCTGCATTGCATAATTACTGCATAATCTGTCCTAATTAAATCAGTCAGGGAGCATCAATGAGTTTAAAGAGCCCACAACTACATAGATGTGATCATTGACACGTATCACCACTACTTAACAGTACATACTAGGCGTGAATGGAAAAATATATAAACTTATTTTCACCAAACACCTACATCCATACATCATTTACAACATATGTATTTCAGTTAGGATTCCACTGTAGTTATACTGAGCATCCAAAAAGCCGTAAAATGCAATATAAAAACTATTAAAGGAGTCGTGTCAGTGAAGCCGTATCAAAGACAAAGTCAGCAGGACTCTTAACACCTTGAACAGGGAAGGTGACACGACTGGAATATTTTGGGAAGGCTTTGGGAAGATCCCTTGTGAACATCATGAGGAATAACGTACAACAAAATGTATATTTAGACAGGTAGAATGTCCGTTATCCAAAATTACATTAGATTGGGTTTTCAATTAAACAAATTACAAAGAAGAAGATATATTTACAGCATAAAGGTTACATTTTATGTATTATTCAGAATGCATTTGAGATTGACACAAATGATCTACTAGCGTAACTATACAGTTCATAAATTAAATGGCAACGAATCCCTCAGAATCCAGAGATGTCGCCGTGTTTGTGCACAACTAACTCAACCACAAATAACCAATAACCAATAACCAATAACCAATAACCAATACTCACTGCAGGAAGGAGAGACTGCATGTTCTGATTGGAGTCCGCTATCGTTGCCAGGTACACTAAATTCCTGTGCAACATTTGCTGATACCTGTGAAGGGGGGGAATAATCAACAGCAGGGTTTATTAAATCTGAACTTCTGAATATCCTGACAGGTGATTTCCCAACTTACTGTGAACACTCTGCTGTTTTTCCTTTACTCTGGAAGTCCATTATACACTGGATCAGCTGGTTGTTTTCGTCAAGTAACTGCAACGGATATAGATATATATATATATGTAAATATATATACACACAATACTACTAAGCCATCATTTGTTAACCAAGAAGCCGGGGTTCTGTTTCCTACATGAGAATGTGCGTTATAGCTAACAAAAGACGAGTCTCGCTCGCTAGCTCTCCGTAGCTATTAAGATGGCAGGCCTCCATTCATATGAAACAAATTATGCTTTCGAACAGTGTCTCCGCCGAAGACTCATCTTCTGCAGAGGCGTTCATATTCACCGCGCTTTGACCCTGCGGACTCATTCTCGATCTAATCGCAGCGAGACTCCAATGCGGCACAGCTACGTGGATTAGCTCAAATGCTAGCTAGCAGCGTCTGATAGCCCCCCATTCTGAGCCGCGCTAAAACCAGAGCGATGAATTACCTTTTGTATTCCAGCGGGTGTTATATCGCCCTTCCCACGTTGTCTGTGAGGTGCAAACGCCACCGACATGGTGATACTGCGTTAGATGAAAGTGAACTAGAGCATAAAAAGTCAGAATAGCTAACACACTTCAAAAATCAGTAGAACTCAGATCAAACAGCCGAGAATAGGACGCAAATTCGTAATGCATTGGTCCGTTTGGGGGGGGGGATACGTCTCATTTGAAAACATAGTTGATGATTATTATTTATTTAGGAGGTACAGATATACAGTAAGGTTAAATTAAAGTGTATTAAATCACAGCAATCCAACAATAGCTTCTGTATAGTTAAAGTCATCCATAATTTGGCTGAATTGAACTGTGATGTCGCCTATTTCTAAAACAGTGAAACAGTCCGGACCGGAACAAAAGGATACAACAAAAGGGACCCCATCAATAAGAAGCGGAAACCAAGTTCTAATATATTTATCTAAGATATAAATAAATAATATTACATAATGTATCGACAATTCTATTCATAACTGATTACATTTGTTTTATTATTCTTTTCAAAATGTTACCGTTCACCCAGATTAATTAGCATCGGATTCTTTAGTCTTTTTAATATTTCTAACTTTCAGTATAATACTTTCCCAGCGCACTGATCAAATACTGCCGATACAATTTTCAATTACAACTTTCCACCGCTGAACCTTAATGTTGGTATCACCCGGGTTCAGAGGTCGCGCGCATGCGCTGTTTTCCACACGCCGCGGCTGCACATCCGGTCCTGGTACGTGCTAACCCTAACAAGCTGAATCATTTGGTACAAGTCTGCCCTTTCTTTGTGGCTGTACTCCTATTGCAGTACAATGGCGGCAAGATATGACAGAGCTATCACTGTCTTTTCTCCCGATGGTCATTTGTTTCAAGTGGAGTATGCGCAAGAAGCTGTAAAGAAAGGTTCAACAGCGGTGAGTCCGACAATGAAACCAATGCGTAGGCTAACTTTCGCAAACGTCAGTTAGCCAAATGAGCTAAGCTAGCTATTAGCATAAGCACTAATAGATTTTGTGTTTACAGATTTTATATATAACGTATGTTTTTACGACCTTCTGAGCTTATAGTCTGTGGTTTTACATGTGATTTGAGACAAATATGAATTGTTACTTAAAATATTATGTTACCGGTAGCTAACATTTTGTAGCTGTGTTATTCTTACCAATGGTTTCTCTTTCGATGTTTGAAGGCCAACTATCGGTAATTCACAGAAACATTATTTAATTTTTGTATGATCACCGCAGTTTGATGTTTTTTTTATTTCTGTTATTTGTGCTAACGAGATGAAACAAAGTTTATGTCGTGAAGAAGACCATGTCTCTGTCTTTTCATTACAGTCTTTCAAAAATGCTCGGATCGCCTCCAAAACCGCCGATTCTTTATTTGTTCATCACTAATCCTACAAATCCTTAAAGTCTTGAGAGTGGAGTTAATGATTGTCCGGTTTTGTAAAAAAAAAAAAAAAAAAAACTACCGGTAATCTAAAAAACTACTCTGGTCTTATTGGATTTTCACCGCATCAAAATAATTTTCTTTAAGCCTAAAGTGTTCCTGTGTGCCTTAATTGCATGATATTTTTTAATACTTATTATGGTTGCAGATATAATTTCCAAGTGCTGTTTGCTTTAACTGTTTAGTTTATCCATTAATTTAGATTTTTGTCTCTCCAGGTGGGAATTCGAGGCAAAGACATTGTTGTCCTTGGTGTTGAGAAGAAATCTGTTGCGAAGTTGCAGGAGGAAAGGACTGTCCGTAAAATATGTGCTCTAGATGAGCATGTTTGCATGGCCTTTGCAGGTAATACATACAGCTTTTTTTCTTTCTCTAAAACAATGAAGTGTATTTGTATATGTTTTTCATTTTATTAAAGGGAATTGTGGTCAAAGATAGGACTTCCCAGTTCTTGACATGGACATTTTGCAAGGTCTTAATCCTAATTTCTAAAGTTTAATTTTTGTTAATGTTCATAAGAAAGTATGTGAAATGAAATGAAAAGTTTTGAAGTTGTTTTGTTCGGTTCCTGTCAAATCTCAGAATGTACTTAACCTGATTTTTGTAAAGTGACTTACCTTCTTCCTTTCTTTTTTAAGGTCTGACAGCAGATGCTCGTATTGTGATAAACAGAGCTCGGGTAGAGTGTCAGAGCCACAGGCTAACTGTTGAGGACCCAGTCACAGTGGAATACATCACTCGCTACATAGCTACACTGAAACAGGTATTGTCTGCTGCACCATTGCTACTATTTACAATTAATTTACAGAAGAGCATCTGCGAGATTCCACATTCTTTGAACGAGGACATACGATGGCTTATTTAAAAAAAAACTACGCTACTTTACAAGAGTCACAGCTCACATCTGTATGTATTTCCTATTCGTAGCGCTACACTCAAAGCAACGGGCGAAGGCCATTTGGCATCTCCGCACTAATTGTCGGCTTCGACGACGATGGTACCCCCAGGCTGTATCAAACAGACCCATCAGGAACGTACCACGCCTGGAAGGTCCGTGGGTTCTGTCTTCGCACATTGTGTTGTTTCATTTTTACAGTTGTTAGTGAGAAATTACGTTTTAATCAAATCAGGCAAATGCAATTGGCCGGAGTGCAAAAACTGTGAGGGAGTTCCTGGAGAAGAATTACACGGATGAAGCCATTGCCGGGGACAACGAGGCAATCAAGTTGGCCATCAAAGCTCTGCTTGAGGTGAGGTCATACTTAATCTGCCTGCTGACCCATACACAGTCATTAGCAGCACATATTGAAGCTGAGTAAATACACTTTTGTTTTTTTTTGCATGGAGTGCCACAGATTGTGAATGTAAAGGAAAATGGCTTGAAATAGGAATGCATAAAGCAAAACAGAGAGACCAGAGAAAAACACTGGATGTAATCTGCCTTGATTGTTGGTATTTGGCCAAACGCTATTCGATAGCTGGAAAAAAATCAAGAGAAAAATAGTAAATGTTGCATTTGTAGAGAGTTACATTGAATTAAATGGTAGCGACAGGAATTCTTGTATGTTCTATGTTTACATTATTATGACGCATAAATGCCTGAAGTTTGTGAATCTATCTACCGATCACTTAAGCTGGAGTCCACAACATGACTGCAGGGTAACTGATCATGAGCATCAAAATTAGTGGAGGGGGGGAAAAAGCTCGTTTTTCATTCTGTGTCTGGCAGCAGTGCAGGAATTATGCCGACAGATACAGACGTCTATCGTTAAATCTAAAATAAAATCCCTTTTGTTGAATCAGACTCAGAACAAGTCCATCTCTGAAATAAAAAGTAGCAGTTCACTCATCACTTAAGAACCCTGTTTGTAAACTGCAGATACGAATCATTGCTGAATAGTGGCAGTAGACAGAATACTTGAAGATTGAATTGAATTCCAATACGTCCGACTCCTGACGGCTTGCGTAGGGAAAATACGTTGATTTGCTGTTTGTCAATAAACAATGTTTTGTTTGTTACAGGTTGTCCAGTCAGGAGGAAAGAATATTGAGCTTGCTATTATCAGACGGAACCAGCCACTGAAGGTGATAAACCGTGATTATATCTGATTTTTTTTTATTTTATTTCATTTAAAAGTAGATTTTTTATTTTATTTTATTTTATTTAAAAGTAAAAAATTTATTTTGCTTGCCCATTTTCAGATTTTGGAATCCAAAGAAATCGAGACCCTGGTGGCTGAGATTGAGAAGGAAAAGGAGGAAGAGGCAGAGAAGAAGAAGCAGAAAAAGACCACCTGAAGCGGCTAGCAGGAGTTTCTCTTCATTGCACTTGGATGAATATAGCATATTTGAGTTGCAAATATTAGACCGTTTTAGAGGGTGTGGCCGACGTTTATGTCATCGCAAAGATCTAGATCATAACTTGAGAGCTGTTTTTCCACATTTCTGAGTAATACTGTACCATTCCCAAAGAATAACTAGTTCACGTACTTCTATTGCAGTAGAGTAATGTTTAAAAGCACATCAAATACATCTCAAGTTAGGGTTTAGATTTCATACGATGCTTACATGATGCTTTTATATCAGTCACCGAGCAGATCTGACGGTGACGATTCTCAAATGTTGAAATGTTTGCGGCACTCATGAACATGAAACTATAAAATACTCAATAAAAGCTGACTTGTTTATAACATGTTTGAAGTTATTTTTAAAAGTAGATTTAAAACTTCCTCTAATCATATTATGATTCTGTGTAGCTGTTGTAGGTATTGCTTTTATTAGTGGTGCACTGACTGATGACCACAGATATACCTGCTTCCCCTCCCCCACACCTCTATGGATTATCCTACTGCAAAGCAAGTACTGCGATAAAGATAACTACAGTTTAAAACACCACTAGCGGCAGTGTAGTGTGTAGCTATAAAGTGCGATGGTTTTCATTTATCAGCGTTCTGTCGCACAGACCTGGAATAGGGATGGGATGGAGGGGGGGGGGGGGTGTTATCTTCTCTTGCTTTATAAAGCGCTCACCTCTCAGTCATTTAAAACAAATTAGTGATGAGTGAACGAAGTGTCTAATGGTGGCCCAGTGGAGACCCCTATTTGCCTCTATTTTATTTATTTTTTACCCCAAATTCGCTTATCAAGCAGCCGCTGCTCTGAATTCTCAACGACACAATTATGGCCAGCGGTGTGGTCGGGCTGCTTAATGGGATCCTGGCCTCAGACCCCAGTGGGAACTTTCAATGACTTTAATCTGGAGCCCTTTGAAAAGTTGTGCCGTGCTCTGCTGAAGAGCCCCCGGGGGGGTTCCCTCTGCCTCTCACCAAAGACATAATGGTGAATGGTAAAGTCCTTCATTTGGAGTCATCTCCCCGAGCCAGGATTTCCAGAGGAGGTGGCCTGGCCGCCTTGACTATATGGAGCAATTTGTCTTGTTTGTGAGTCTTACAGGTTTGTCTTTGTCTTTGACTTGAAACTAATACCTTCCAGAGTTTGTCCGACTCGGGCCAATTTGCACATCATGCCGCGTTCCAAGTTAGTTTGATAATGATGGTTGTCAAGGCGACTGGTTTGTTGTTCAGTTGCAAGCAGCTGTTCAGTCCTGCTGAATGACAGAACAAGAAATAAGTAAACTTGGTCGAAGTTTATGCTGGCTAATCCTCGAGCTGCAGAGGTTATCTGATTCATCCCGTCAATAGAAGCCCTGGCAGCTTATTCGGTGCCGAGATTCACAGCCTGTTCAGCTGCTTGTGGGAAGAGTTTTCTCTATTTTTGTATATATATATTTTTTTGGCCAGCATTGTTGTTGCCCATAATCAGCGTTACTGTGCCCCAGGACATAGTCCATCTCTCTCATCGCTGGCTGCTGCTCATCATTAATGCAGAAAATAATGGCTTCACCAGAGGTCATTGACGGAGGAAGGAGGCCCGAGGACATGCATGTACTCTCCAAGCAAGAATGCACACTGCTGGAGGCTGCCGGCTGAGTGCATTGTTTGTACAAACCCCCTCTCTCTCTCTCTTACACACACACACACAGCAGGCCTGTTCCACACACACACACACACATGGAAAGCACTATTAAACGTGAACACACAACAGATTCTCTTTAAACAGTGCACTTTGGGCGAAGCGTGCCCTCCCATTAGTGAGAATAGAACAAAATGGGAAAATATAATTACACGTGTAAATATCTAGTTCTAATGTTGAGCAACAAGCGCAATCTGACCCTCTTCCAATTCAGGCATATTTCACTATCTAATTTTTTTTTTATTCCAATGTTCAACCCCCCCCACCCCATCCCCGTGGCTATATTTCAATGCATGCCCCTCCTGGGATGAATTTGTCAGCGCGAAATGTCCTCAGGTCCAAACGGGGCGACCGCTTCAAGGGTAAAAAGCTTGTCGACATTTGCGTCCCTCGGGATTTTAGGTTAGTCTCCTATTAAGCTCGTCTCTCAGCTGCTGCTGCTACTCCCCGAGGTGTTGTCACCTTCTGCCAGCAGAGGGCAGCGTTGCATAAATGCAGCGGTCCTCGTGGCATCGACGACACCTTTGATCGCGCTTTTTTTTTTTGCAGCACAGATTGACAATAAGACTTTCTGTAGCCACCAGCGCGCAGAATATATGAGCCACTGTCAATGTTTTTCCTTTTCTTTTTTTGTCTCTGATTTATTGCACAGCCACAGAGGACTTGAACAATTGGAATACGCTGAGGGAGAGTTGCTTTGCTTAAAATTGTCAGATGAAGAAGCAACATAGCTTCTTTTTCTTTTTTCTTTTTTGTTGTCCCGGAGCGATGGCCAAGCTGTCAAAGTGTATTGGGTCATAAAAGGCTAGGCTCTCCACACTGTCCCTTTTCTGCTTGTCACATGTCGACAGTCACTCCTGCACTATTTGTGTGTTGGGCCGCCTCCTCTTTGCCCTTCAGCACTATGAACAACGTTCCCTCTAAGGTGCGATTGTGCGTAATTACAACCTAACAACTTAAACAACAACCTAAATTGAAAATAACATAAACACGTAAAAATTCATTCTGTGCTATTTCCCACTGTGACTGGCTGCTCCGGCTAATGATGAGATTCACATGTTTTTACGCATCTAATAGACGCCATTGTAAACGGAGTTCCAGGACTCTCGCGAGACAACAGTACACACATCCTTTGCTTGTTCATTTTATCTGTAGATTTTTATCTCTTGTTTTTATGTTATTTATTTTTATACTATTGTGCACTTTGAGATTTGCTTTCAAATGTAACGTGCGTTTAAAATAAAATGTATTATGATGATGTTGCTCAAACGCATGGAAAATTAGAGGGAACATTGACTATGAAGCAAAGTTTGGGCATATTGGTGCTGGCTTACATACCCAAAAGCGATCAAAACATGTTCCCTTGTAATGATCTCTTTTATCTTCTAGCTCTAGGGACACATTTTTGAATATCATTCCATTATCTCATCCCACATCTCATCTTTTCTGTCCTTAAAATCTCTTCCATTTTTCCTTCTATCACTCCAACACACATTAGCACATGTTCATTTTAAGGTGTTTTTTTTATTTTATACATATCATTATCATTAAACAGAAAAACATATATTACAGCTGAGTAACAGATACCTACTGACAGCTCGGGTTGTGTCTCTTTTAACCTTTGTACGTCAGAAAAGGTGCTGTAATACTAACAGTTTGTGTGAGACTGAAAGAATGGTTTTGAGTTACCCCTCAAGAGCCGCCTGCAGAAGGGGGGGGGGGGGGGGGGGGGGGGTTGTCTCACTGAAGAATACAAGTGCATCGTCCTGTAATTGAAAGTATTGAAGCCAGTGGGCCAGAAAGAGTGGACGGGAAGTGGAGGGAACAGGAGACATGAGGAGGAAGACATAAAAAGTGAGAATAGGCAAAAGGGAGCAGAAACAACTAAAATAGACAATTCCCAGGATGCTGCGGGCCAAAGGCAAACGGCCCCGGAGCTCTGTGGCCTCCCAGGGCTGTGGCAGAAGCCAGTCACACACATCACATAGCATTACTCAGGATGGGGTTACAGGAAAATGTCAGTCGACGCATAAGGAGGAACCATCAGCCCATAGGATAATTCGATTGCCCGGGGGGAGGTGCAATCTTGCATTCCCACGATTCCTCTCTTTCCACCCACACCCTCTTTTCATTGTATTCTTTTGAATCCGTCTTCCTTCTTGGTTATTTGGTGTGCTTTCGATTCCGTCGTTTGCTCCGGCAGCCATGTGCATTTACAAATGCAAGCTGCCTCGCTGTAATCCGTGGGGATCCTGCAGTGGGTCAGCAACAGTGGGTTTTCTCTGCAGCCTCCTTTTACAGGCCCTCGGTTTGCAGCGCCGCTTCTGACGTCTTGATTTATCCTGATCCTTGTCAAAAAAAAAAAAAAAAAATCTCTACCCACTCACCCTCTTTGCACCCTCGGTGCTTTGGTTTACATGTTGCATCACTTGTCATGGAGCAAATCACAGCCCGCCCCCCCCAGTCTCACTCTTGTGGCAGATGTGTGCCCAAGATGCAATTGTTTCAGAGTATGGCACGTCACTGCAGGTCGCACATATTTACATTCACAATAACAATTACGCTCTCGTGCATGCATAGGTTGTCGTGCTTACTTATAGCACAGGGTCGCAAGTGTGTGCCGGTGTGCGTGCATTAGATAAAGACAGAGAAGGATGGAGAGAACGTAAGAAAAAGAGACAGCGAGAGAGTTCAGCACAGATTTCTGAGTGCGTCTGACAGAGAGGACAGCCCTGAAGGCAGGTCCCAGCCCTTCAGCACCGAAAATGACACATGACTGCTTTGACTTTTGTCATCCCCTGTCTCCCTCCGCCCCCAAACACAAGCCTGCAACAAATACTGAGGCTAGCATAGACACACACACACACACACACACACAGAGTCACACACTGTATCCTGCTTAGATTACATTATCTTTATCCCCGGGACACGAACCCTCCTTGTTGGATGACATTTGGGCTTGTGCAGCACTAAGGTTACCTTTCTTTGCCCCTGAGTTAAAGATGCCTGTCTGCAGTATGCATTTGAAATGAAGGGCATAAGGGGGGGGGGTTAAAAAGAAACAGATGAGAAAGATTTCCAAAGCACTTTGATCAGAGGCATCAACAGTCACGCACAAACTTGTTAAGCAGTATGTAAATTTGGGCTGATACTGAATAAAGTTGCCAGAATGGCATGAATCCATTGTGCTGCGATGATCAAAATAAAAGAGGGCTTCATACGCTGGAGGGCAAGAAAGTCACAGACATGAAGGTTTTTTTTTTCCCTTCCCCTTTTTCTCTACAAAGGGGCTGATGGGATGCAGAGAGGCGAGGAGGGGAGGGGAATGAAAAGATAGGGGAAAGCCTGGAAGGATCTCAATCTAAATTAGACGAGTAGAAGCAAGGCTGTGCTGAGTGAGACATATAATTAAAACCAAAGTGATGAAAACATCGGCGCTCATTCACTCACTCGCCGGATGAATTCCTGAAATTGCTACTGTGGATGGTCTGATGATGTTTCAGGTGAATCCGTCCTGGAGTTGAAGATACAGCATCGCCCAATTTGGGCTTCCTCTTTCTCTCTCCCTTCATCTGCCTCCTCTCCGTTTCTTTACCTCCTCCTCATTCCCCCCTCCCCCCCCCCCTCCACCTGACACCCTGAGACGAATGGATGCTGTCACTGGGAGTCTTGTAGCCTGTCAGCTTCTAAAACAAACAGTTAGCAAATGGATAGCTTTCAACAGAACCAGGGTCAGCTTGTGGTGTCCTGCCAGTGGAGGAGCCGAGTGCCGCCTGTGATGGAAGTCAGGAATGTGACACATTCAGACTAAACCTCGGAATTATGTCCTCCATGCCTGAAAATGTTACGTACTCCTGGCAGCCTGAGTCTGCAGCCAAAAGTCTAACGGGAGAGAAAAATAAATCATCTCCCTCAGGTGTGTTCCATCTCACTCGTTCCTCTTTGCACCTGCACCGAGTCGCTCTAGTCCTTCATGCGCTCCCCCCCCCCGCACAATGGAGACAGCGAGTAGCCTCTGGCGCCTCTCTCCAGCTGAGAGCCACCTCGCTCTGGAGGACAGAAGAGGAAAACCGCCAGCGCTAACAACTGATCCAGGCAGATAAAGCCGCAGATGTAGGCAAGGGGAGAGGGCCTCGGACAATGCTCGCCTCTTCAAGGTGCTGTTCCCTTCAGCTCCGAGAGTAATTGCAACTTTTAGGGGTTGAGGATGCAGCAACAAAGCTGATAAGTGAGGGATCATTCTCATCCTCATGCAACAAATACTGCCCCCCCCCCCTCGGGTCATTTTGCGTCTGCTCGTCCACAATACGACCTCTTTTCATAGTTTTTTTTTTTTACTTGCTCTAATGTAGTCGCGCCGGGCCGGATGACCAAGCACCAGATCAGTGCACCACTCACACTCCTGGGGGCAAATAACTGGAGCAGTAGTTAGGCGAGACGACAGTCGCAGGTTGCCCGGGCCACAGCTGGAAAGCCCCGGGTCACAGTGTTGACCTGATGTGATTAAGCACACATCCAGCTGCAGGAAGGAGAAGATGCTGAAATAGAACTACACCTGGAGAAGGATTTCTTTCTTCTTTTTTTTATTATGCTTGTGCAAGATTTCACAAACGCAATGAGCTGGTCTCGGAAGGATCTGAACCAGCAGCCCACCCTCTAATTTCTCATGCAGTCCAGTGTGTGTGTGGTCTGCAAGAGCCAAGCTCCAAGTATTTGTCCTGAGAAAGACCTTGATAGAAATGGGGTCTGAGTGAGAGTGCTCATTTTATTCTCTCCCTTGCCGCTGCAGGCTATGGCTGTATTAATGCAATGCAAGGGATCTTTGAAGTTGTGACTTTATGAGACAAAAGCTAATTTCCTTTCCTTTGTTCATTATCGAGAGAGACTTCCAGCCGGGCGGAAAGCACGCTGTGCTAATTATTCCGTTCATGAGTTGTCTCTAAAGTACGTAATGGATTTCGCTGGGCTTTTTTGTTGTTGTTGCAGGTAAGCAGGGTGCTATGGCGCGCACAAGTCCATCAGCACGCCGGGCTGCAGATCATTTCTAATGATAATAAACTTGATAAAAAATTGGACAATAACTTCGAATAGAATATTAAAAGTAAGGTTTTCGGTATTTACAGCTGCGTTTAAACAGAACAGAGGCCGACTCATTCGCTTACTGAACCGATACATCCACTGCAGACTCGAGACGCCAAAAAAACCCACTTCGCAACTCAATTAGACCTGAACCCAATTTCACAAGTGAGTTGCAGAGTTTGTGGGGCCAACGTTAGACATGTGACATAATAGGATTTCCATCTTTCCCTGAAACACAACTTGGCAGATCATGAAGGGAAATGCAACATTTCACATTCCATCTTCACAGCGTACCAGAATGCCACCCACAGCACCTGAGCACTCCCAACCGTGGACGTTCAAGCGCGTATCCTGCCACTCGGAGTCATCAGATGGCAAAAAAGAGAAAAAAAAGAGGCGTACTGGAGAAACAAGTGAAGCCTCCTCGAATGCTACCTCCTCCACCTCCTCTTCTATTTATCTGCTTTGTTTGTGCTTATTTCATTCCGTGTGCAGCCTCCTGGCAAGCAGGTCAAGGTTTACCCTCGCACCACACGCCATTTCCCTCACACACTCGCCTGGGGGGAGGAACACTAGCGGCCCGAGGCAAGGGCAAGCCCAAACAGCTCTCACAACATAGCCGCCATCATCATCCTCCAACCATACAGATAGGAGGACAGACATACTGAGCTCAGATCCACAGATCTTTCATTTTTTTGCCTTTCTGTCACACATTTTTGCCTTACTTGTCTTTTCGTTCCTTCTCCCCTTATCTTACTATACATGATTGATTTCTGACAGTGGCATGCTATATGTCTGTTAACCTACAGATCTAATAGAGCGACAGCAGAAAGCTACTCATTTGCTCTCCCTGTAGTGTAAGTGTTCATTTTGAGAATCTGATACTAACCCTGGCTAGGAGCGAGTGCTGGTTTTTTTTTTAGCTGTAAATGGAAAACGCCTGTGGGCTTTTCATTTTCTGGGCCCAGACGTTCCCTTCATGGTGTCGGAGCCCTTGTGTTCACAGAGTTCATGTTTTGCTGTGGGGCTTTTTATTTTGTTTTATCTCATAGCTTAGACTAGCAGGGCTTTAACTCCCAGAGGACTCCTGCGTAGCAACAGCAGAGATCAACAAAGTAAGTTTGTTTATGTTGGCTGTGTCCGCATGTTGTCGACTTATACATTTCTCAGTCTCCATTTCCTGCCTCTCCTTGCCCCAGGGGAAAGAAGCCCTCTAATTGGATCTTGTTCTAATTGAGCCTAATACTGGAGCTAACCGGAGTTGGGCCCTGTGGCTAATGAAGAGCTGAATCAAAACTAGGCAGTAAAACTTTGATTGTGTGTGTGTGTGTGTGTGTGTGGACTGAGTAGTCTCGTGTTTTTGCTCTACATTTTAAACACGAATGCATCATTACCCCTTTGAGTTTAGCCTTTTGCTTTGCACCTTTATATTTCGCACAGGAAAAACGTATCTTAAAAGAGGAGACTATTGTTTGTGGATACACTGAACCGAGCAATAACAGCACGATGAACTATTCAGTTATTTCATCCGATGCTATCAAAGACAAGTTAGACCCAGATTTATAACATGACATCTGCACCAGATACAGGCTATGTAGCTGTAAGCATATTATTGGTTTTTTAACCTTTATATTAGCATTATATTTTTTCCTTTTCCATTTAAAACATTTTTTTGGCTTATAATTCTAATAAAATAGGGATGTAGCTATTTTATAATAATGGCCACTAGGGGGGGAAATAAACTGTTTTCAGATGGACGGCTGATTGTATGGGAAAACATACAGGAAAATAATTCTACTTCTAATTCTTTGTCCAGTAAACAGTTACCTAATGAGTTTATAGTCTCAATCACAAGTTTTAAGTCTTTTCCAACACGGCACGTCGCTAATTTAGTAAATTACAGTAAAATATACAATGACGCAAGGCTTGCTTTAGGGCAGCGATCATCAGCTGCCCACCGAATCTTCACATCTGGCCCACAGAGTAGTAACAAATTAAAAGAAAATGTGAACATAAACTCTGGTTTTATAATAGTTTTATCAACTAGCTTTCCAACAGCTGGCAACAAGCAAATTAGCCTATTATTCAAAGTTCACCTCAAGCTCCAAGGCTGGCCATTTCCTAAGGTTAGCACTGAGAGTTCATGAAGAAGCCAGCGAGACTATCGAAAAGTCATCATGAATGTTTTCACCGTTCCATTGAGTCTTAACCTCGTATATTTGTTCGCCTCCTATGATCATTAAGAGAAATGCCGGCCCTTGACGACCTCTGCTTTAGCGTGTGGCTATCTTGTGATTATAAAGAGTGGCTAATAAGTTCCATTCCCTCTCATGTCCTTCAGGTGCGGCCGACAACGAACCAGCAGGATCCCAACGAGCCACACCTGAAAACCCGTACCTCATCAGTTACTCCTCAAAGTTACTCCTCCTGTGTGAAGTCACTGTCGGTTTAAACTTGGCTCAAATAAATACACGTTTTTTTGTGGGTTTTGAAGATTCTGTCTGTTTTGTATTTTTCCTCCAATCTACGATTGAGGATGTGTCCTTTTGTTGTCAGCATGCATTAACCTCAAAGTGTGCACGCTTACTCTGCATGCTAATTAATAAATGCTGTAGCATTTGCTAGTTGTAGCTGCTCGCTTCAATGTCTAAGCTAAGATTAACATTTTTGTGGGACTTTTCACTGAAGACTTTTTGACAAATGACAACACGAATTATGAAGATATCTGGACGATTGGTGCCGAACGTCAAACGCGACAAGCGCTTGTCAAATACGTATAGATTTATAAGATTCATTTATTATCCATTGAATATAAAATGAAACACGAGAACGCGGCTTCCGTTTCAACAGTTGCGTAGGTAACAGAGAAACGGGGATTCATGCTGCTGAGTTTCCTGCCTGAAGGCTTAAAAAACAAATGACTCCTCTCTCACCTCCAGCTTAAAGAAACAGGCTTTTAATTTATTTTTATCTACGTGCAAACCATCTTCCCTTTTAACATAAGAACAGACACAGATATAGATGGCGTGTAAAGTAACAATAATCGTCACCATGTGTCCACAGTGTGCTATTTGATCAGATTCTTTACCCGCAGGAACATGCAGTCCATTTATTCTCTCAGGGGGGGTTTGAACTAGCTTCAATCAACATGCCACGGTTCATGTCTCATCAAAGGGATGAACGGTTGATAGCAACGGTGCATTTGCCTTTTCCAGTAGTTTAACTGCCTCCCCAACACAAGAGATGAAAACCTTCACAACATTCTTTTCATGGAAAGATTGTCTTTTTTTGTTCCCAATCAGACACAAAGTACTTTTAAACATGATGTATTTACTGGACATAATGAGAGAAAGGAGGCACAAATCCACTAATTCATGCACACACACACACATAAGGTCATAAGGCTACAATCGAGCCAGATTTATGAAAGTATTTAGATTTGACTGATTTCTGAGGCTACATTTTGACATCCTGTGCAGACTTTGTCACTTAAAGGCAGCCTGACAACATATGGCTCAAGTCAAGCATTACTTTTTAAAAGTAGGTGCACACTTAGTTATTATAATTACAAGTCAATTTTACACCTTCTTTGCATGGGTCTTGAAGGTTATTTTGGGGAATATTAGCTGGCAAGAGGTGTCAGCCCCAGGTGCTACTGCCATGAAGCTAACAGTTAGCAATTTAACACCAGAAATAAATGTGGGAGTAGCACAAGCTGCACCTGGAGCGTAGAGTTCAACTTTCTGTTTTCTCTTCTCTGCTTTTTGAACTCTGGCTTCTAATTGGAAAGGGGGGGGGGGGGGTTGGCTGGCCGTAGCATAGGTGTGGTCAGGTTCTCACTTTAACCACATATCAAATCCTTGTGAGCCACAGACATATGGGGGGGGGGGTGTTTGTGGGCTGTCATTCAACCATGGTCTCCAGATTGGGATGGCTTGGCCAGCGGTTGCTGTAGTTGTACGCCTGCGAGGCACAAACCAAGGCTGCTCAGTGGCGGTAACTACCACCCGGGGGGGGGGCGCACAGCACTCCAGGTGGGCCGAGATGAAGCCCCCCCTCCGGCTCTCTGTCACATCTCGAGGAGGAGGAGGGCACTTTGCTGCGGTGCGAATATAACTTTCCCAACATCGTTCCTCGAGGATGAAGAGTGTATGCCGAAAAGAGAATTACAAACAAATGAAAGAAGAAAGCTGTTTTTTTTGTTGGGGGGGGGGGGATTAACACATGGACGTGTAAAGATTGAGCATTCGCTGTGCTCCTCCTCATTTAAGTGTAGGATTGTGTCGCCTCCAGCTCTTGTCTTATTTGTTGACAGCATTAAACAAATGGTCAGAAAGCCCATTACTCTGGGGGGTATCGGGGGGGGGGGGGGGGCATTGTGAAATTGTACATGCGTGTGGGTGGATATGTCTGTGCTCCTGTGCGTGGCTCCTCCCCGGCCCTGCAGGTTTCTCTGGGGTTTCTCGTCACCCTGTGTCTTGGAGGTGAAAGGGCGGGTGATAATTGAACACTCCCTGGTACGTTTAACAAATGTATTGAGAGAAGGAATCGAAAAACCTGTTAATGAGATTTCCCTCCCCCGGGCGGTGCTCCGGGTTATTATTCTTATAATTTTCTGAATCTAATGAGTTACTCAAAGTTTTTTTTCCTCTTCTTCTCCAAATGTATTTTCCCTTTCTCGACCTACAGGATTTCTCTGCTATCGGCTTCCGTTTTGCAGCAGCACACGAACTGAAGCCAGTCGTGAATCTAGAATGTGTTTTGAGGAGGCCCCCCTTTTTTGGGAGACGTGAGCAGACCAGATCTCAGACAAAAAAACCCACAAATGATAAGCGCACCAACACGAAGGATGGAACGGAACTCACCTTCTACCGAGCTGCACATCTTTGTACTTGGGTTTGTTTACCTCATAAGATGGCTCCTGGCTTAGGGAATGGACCATGAAAATGGCTGCTCTCTTGCGCCGGCAGCAGTCCGTATAGATTGGAGTTTTTCATGTGGCGGTTAGGCTGCTGGGAAACACACCCCAGGGGAAGCGCTCTCATTAAGGACAGTAGCTCCGGGCGCTTTTGCTCTGCTTCCTGTGGCCACTGACCTCATTTTCACCCATGGGCTTGCATCTATACGCCACAGCTCTGCTTCTCGATCTGTCTGTCACTCCCAGCAACAACCTGGGGGTGGAGGGGGGTTGTCGCATGACTCCAGTGACTTCTGACCTGCCCGGCCCGGCCTCCCGAGGCCCCTCCCTTCCCATCGAGAGTCGTATTTATCCCCTCCAAAAAAATTACAAATGTTATTGATTGGCTTTTAAGGAATATTCTGAGCTGGCAGTTTCAAAATGTCTGAGTGGCCTGAGTTCTGTGTCGTCTTGAAACGGTTCAGGTGTGCAGGTTCATGGAAAAGGTTTTAGCGCGACAGCAAAGCTAAACACGCCAATGCATAACTTCTGCAATAGTTGGGCATCTTGATAAAACACAAGCAGGACCATAACGTTGCTTCATTGCAAATTCTCCCTGAGCCATTTCTGCAGCTATTTCTTCCATGCTGTGGTTCGTTTTAGCCACAAGATAAGCTATTTTATGGGGGGGCTGACTGAAGGTGATCTAAGATCCCGACTAAGGTAATTAATCTTTGATCAAAGGAACATCACTCCAGACTTGGGGCATAGGTCTGAGCCTGAAGAGTGCGGAGAAATATAAAAAAAAAAAAAAAATCCCCCCTGATCGTTTTTAATGAAATGCTAAAAGCTTGATTCTCTCTGTTGCAGCGGTTCATGGGCGCTCGCTTCATTGTCCATTTCAGAAACAAGATGAACGAAAAAGAAACATTTTATAATCATAATTATTCTTATATTACACTCTTTCTCACAGTATTAGCACATGAACGCTGTTTTGAGAGGCAGGCTGTGGGGTGGACCTGCATAGCTGATTGGGAGATAGAGATATCAGACCAGTTCTCATCAGCACCACCCAAACTTAAACCTGCAGGCAAAACAATTTTGTCCTCTACTATCAAGCAATTAGATTATATTCAAACACACACACACACACACAAAGAGCCTCCACAAACTGTTTCCCCTGTGTAACACTCACATGCTTCCACCATATGTGTTTATGTTGCAGGAGACACACACACACACACGCATATACCTTTAGGTATAATGTTCCACTTGGTATATCTCTGTCTCTAAACTTGAATATGTTGCCCTAATCTCAGGCTATCCAACCCCCCCACTCTTTCTGCCCCCCCGCCCGCTTCTGTGTGTTTGTAAGATGGCTACTGAACCAAGAGGGCATCGTTTCTCTCCAGCAGGGCTTCACAAATGAACATTCAAATGAATACAGTCATTTAAAAACGATACCAAAAGTAGAAGCGAAACATGTGACCGAGTTCTTCTGCGCGTAAAAGACGATCCATCGCATGAGCGCAACTCCTCAAGATCCAACTCCAGATTTAATTACTGCGCACGCACATGCGGCGCATGCACAGACTGGACTGGAGGCGGTCCACATGAGGCGCAAACTCCAGTCAGTCTTCATCAGGTTGCGTGTTTCTTAAAGCGCGCGCTCGTGTGCGTGCGCGAAGCAGGGAGGAGGAGGAGGAGGAGGAGAGACGGCGGGCAGCAGGGACAAACCCGTCAGCCGCTCAGATCACATCAGGTCTGTCGGGACAGACCCCCCCCCCCCCACACACACACACACACGCCCCCCCGGCGGTGCGAAGCAGGCCAGATGACATGCAGGCACGCGCGCGCGGGCAGGGAAGGATGGAAGAACGGAGGATGGCGCATCCTGCCTTTAACGCACAATATGTTCCAATAACAGGCGTGCAATTATGAATGTAACTCTGGACATTACGCACCAGTAGCAGCATGATGTCACCACAGACGTACGCTTAGCCTATATACAGTCAAGTATCCCCCCCAAACACACGCACACGCACACGCACGCTCGGTGCTTTACGCATTAACACGCATAGCCTCGATCTCACACCAGATAACCTACATCTTAAACAACACGGGCGCATATGCTAATTTGAAACGTGTAGACATGATGTTTATGAGCCGCACACGATGCATATGGTTCTGCGTGCGTGTGGATAAACGTGCAAATGTCCGCAGGGGCTGAAACGGGAAATAGACACTTCTCTTCATGCCTGTTCTTTAATTGGGGCACTTATTGTTTTTGTGGCGGTGTTTACTTCATTAAATTAAAGCACGTTTGAAAAAAAAAAAATGAAGCATGTTTCAAGGTTTAAGCAAAATTATGCTTTTAGCCATTACGTCGCAAATTAACATATCTCTATGGCTGTGGGACATGCCAGCTGAAGACGCTTTTACACTTTCACACTAATCAACTTGACTTTAACATGTTGGATTTCAGTTTGATTTGCTTTCATCGCAAATATTGTCCCCCCCCTAGCGCCCTCGGCAGTGTGCGTCTGCGCGTGTACCGTAGCTGTGTGAGTGCGTGCTTGTGTGCTTCTGTTGGTTGTTTCTTGTGCCTTCAACTGTTCCCTTTCTTAGTAAATGATGTAGGTGTGTGTGTGTGTGTGCTTGTGTGTGCGTGTTAGGAGGGTTGTTGCAAGGACAAAATAAACTAATGTTGAATATTCCGTATTGGTTTTACTGTAATTCTTTTCTAATTCTTAGTTTATTCAATTTCATCTCCTTGAGGCTGGTAGGTATGGAAATGAGGTCTGTTCTTTTTTCTTCTTCTTCTCTTTTTGCGTGTGTAAATTGCAGCTATCACCTCGAGCCTTTTGAACAAGATTACCCAGATGGCCTTGCGTGGTGTGCCTGAAGTTTTATTTTCCTCCGTTGCCTGCCTTTTCCTTTTTTGGCTGCGGGGGCTTAAAGAAGAGGGAACTGGGAAGCCTCCTGAAGGCTCCGGGCGAGGCCAGGAGGCAGCAGCTGTGGCAAAGAGAGATCTGGGGGAAGAAGAAGAAGAAGAAGAAGGGAGCGCTGGGAGGGGTGGATGAGACTGGTGCAGAGGGGGGGGGGGGGGGGGGGGGGGGGTAATGTGTGCATGTAAAGGGAAGAAACACTAGAAACACCAGACACTATGAACACTATGCCCCCTACCTGGCATAGCCTTTCAGGGGGCCACCCTGAGTGGGCATCGATGGAGAGGATTCCTTTTGAGTGGCCACAGGAAGAACTTGGATCTTTCACATGAGCGCTTGTGTTTGGAGAAAGGTATCATTTGCTAGAACTGTTGCGTGTCTCCAAGTGTCAGCATGAAATGTTAGAATTCAGAGAGCTTGAATCCTTAAATATCAAGGTTTTTGGTGAAGAGCACGTTAAATGACAGCTTCCTGCTCAGGCGGCGATACCGTTGTACGAGCGGTGGAAATTTGTCGTTGGCTTTACTCTCACTGTGCCCTGGACATAAGCTGCTGCTGGTTTTCTTCTGGGAGGACGAATATGATTTTAATACATTAAGGTGGTGCAGAGATATAGAATTATGCAGAGTTAAAGTGTTCACCTGTTTATTATTCTAACATGCAACAGCCTGCATCCACACTAATCTCCAAAAGAACACACCTGACTCCCAGATTGCTGATCTTGGCTCGGAGGCAGCGGCGAAAGGAGATTCTCACCTGAGATAGAATGAGGAGAGAAACAGGAAGAGGAGGAGGAGCTGCACATACATCACACAAAGTATACTTACAACAACACGAAGGAAATGCTGATGGGAGAAGTCTTTCTTTTTGCCTGGGTCGACTCACCACCCATTGTTTTCAGAATACATACAGTTTTAGCAACATGCTTCCAGATGGTGCTGCCAAAAAAGTCAATAGTAAGCTATCACTGTTTGTTTTCGATCCCTCCATTTGTTTGTTTTGTTAAGATTTAACTCTCCATCATAATGAATCACCTTTTTTTCCTCCCCCTCCATCGTGTTCTTATTTATTCTCATAGCTGGAGGTAGAATATGCTGGTTGATGAGGGGCTGGAATGAACTGAGCCTTAGCCTTCGCCAGAGGGCTGGCGCATATCTTAGCATAAGTGATGGCCGACCGGAGGGCTCGAGCCTTGCTGAGAGTGCCCCCAGGACACCAACTCTGACAGATCATGTATTTATAGGTCTGTTGAAAGACCTCTATTGTGTCCCACATAGCCTCAGAGCATGTCTGTCCTCTGTATTACAATAAAGCCGCTGGCCTTACCGCTATGATGTATCGGTGGCCCTCGAATGGCGAGCTCCAGAATCATTAGAGCGCTCCTAATATGCAGGTCTGTCCATGTAAAAAAAAAAAAAAAAAAAGCTGGTGCAGGGAGGGCTGCTAACGGTGAGCAATGCCGTACAGTTGAGACCTTTTAATCAAGAATAGGTAGCCCTTATTAATTCTCTACCAAGAGAGGGAAGGAGGGAGAGAAAAGAGAGGCGTGGGAGGCGTGTATCTGCTGATGCTTTTGCCGAAGGATACATTTGCAATTATCTCGATGGCTTAAAATGCCCTCCAGGCTTTTTCAATACGGTACCTACAGAACTCCGTTTCACCGGTCAGATTCCAGTGCTGCTGAGAATCTCACAGAAGCCAGCATTCCTTCACACCTGCACAGAGTCAGAGAAACGGCAGCGGAGCATGGAGCACAGCATATTTATTGGGAATAGTTGTAGAGAAACTATTAGAAAAAATAGAACAGAAAAAGAGAACTTGCTCAATAATGCTCTGCAGGCCCTTAAAAACAGCTTGACTTTTCTGCGCCTAAAGCCTCACGAGCAGAGTGGTGTTTGAGCCGTTTCCCAATCTCATGTTCTTCTGTTACCTCTGGAGTAGAATATAAATGATCCCCTCTCGGTGTACAGTGTATGCCAAGGGGCCTGCAGCCACCATAGTCCGGTCTAAAATTCCTCACTGCGAGCGCACCATAACTCAAGGCCTGACTGATAAATAAACAATGGAAAGCACCGAATGTTGCCGAGCGTTACCTCAAATCCTCCACTTGGAGCACTGTCGAATATTACAGCCCAGCCCCCCCCTCCAAGGTGCGCAGACGAGCTGATGGTGGTTGGTTGGTTTCTGTCAAGGTAAGCACCGTCCCTCTGTTGTATGTCGAGAGAACTGTCGACTTTAATAATTCAATTTACATGTAAGTGTATTATTTAAGCCTTTGGGTGAGGTGAGCCATCATGTCTTCCTTGGTTCTGTCAAGTCAAGACACAATTACTTGATGTTTAGCAATGATGCTGGCGTTGCACTTACATGGGCAATGGCGGTCCATCGCTTGATCCTGCTTGAACTGGCGGCTTGTCCAGGGTGCACCCCGCTTCTCGACTGCTGGGATAGGCTCCAGCACGACCTTCGACCCGGTAACGGACAAAGCGGTTAAGAAGATGAATGAATGACGATTATCCCGACTTCTCATCTGATGCCGTTAGTTGCTCAGGATTACATTTTTTATTCAATACGTTTACCTAAATGCTATACTGACAATCTTTTTGTTGGATTTGATGAGCCATTTTGACATTTTTCTTTTTGCTACAAAAATTCTTTTGTATTATTTTTACAATTACTGTTCACCCAATCCTATGGAATAATTTATTATAAGCATATTTTATAGCATCAAAAACTTCTTCTCAATGAAAAAGGGTATTATTGGATCCCCCCGCGGTCATCCATTGTTGCTTCACTTCAAAAACCTGTGCTCCTGCCAAAATATCTAATATGGCTGAGCTGACAAAAATCACCATGGAGGTTATCAAAGCTTACTATCTTAAAATTTCTTATACAAAGTTTCTAGTCTGGTTTTTTTTTTTTAACAAAATAGAAAACTTGGGGGCTGTTAAGGATTATATGTTAATATCGAACCCCAGTAACAGAAATCAGGTGGATTCCTCTTTTGCATGCAGTTTTCTCCTCAGACAGGTTCAAACCCATGAAACCATCTTTACAGGTGCTGAGCTCTGCTGAAACGCGTCGACCCACCTTTCTGCTGCTGAAGCTCGGATTTCTTTATCATCAAGCAAAGCAACTGTGACATATTGTTCTACTATAGCGAGTGTCAAAGTGAAACATTAGATGGTCTATCTAAGAATACTTGAAGCCCAAAGACTGTGCAGGAATTCATCACGCAAACGAACACATTTTACCATGAGAAATAATTGCTAGAATTATGTGGGCCTTATATTATAATAAAGGTATTTATGATCTTTCAATCTAACAGCCTCACTATGAGATATCTTTGAAAATTTGAAATCAGCTCCTGAGGCTTATAGAGAGGAGATAGAGGAGAGGAGGGAGATAGGGTGAGGAGAGAGAGAGAGTGAGAGAGAAAAGAATGGCAAGGGAGCGATGTGGGAGTTGTGTTTTGCTTTCTTTTGCCATGGGTTACATTTATAATTATCTCTCTGGCATAAAATGGCCAAGAGGCCTTTTCAATAAAGGTAGGAGGCCCACACTGTACAGAATATTACCTACAAATCAACAGAGAACAAAAGAGCGGACAGGAAATAACACTGTCTAAAGTACAAAGTATTTCATTTCACCAGTGTGTTTAGTTATAGGATATCCATTGACAACGGTATAGCCACCGATTGCACAGTTCTGTGCAGCTGACGATTTGAAGACGAGGTGAACGAGTCCATCTACTGACCTTCACCAGTGGTGAGTAAGCAGCGCCCGGGGAGCGAGCGAAAGATGTCCAAAGCCACTTTCTCCAGGCGCTGCTCTGCCTTTTGATGACTGGAAATAATCAGAGGGAGTGAGCGAGAGAGTCATGATCATAGGTACGCCACAGAAGAGAGGACGGTCTCAAATTGCTTTATTGTCCTCGAACCCCTGTCCTCCAAAGGACCAGAAGTCAGTTTCTGAATACCATTCTTTTTTTTTTTTGTCTAAAAAGCTAAGTCCAGAGAGGAGGTTGTGTCCAGTTCCTTTTCAAGCTAGACTGAATCCAGGAGATGAGAATATACCGGCCTAGATATAGAGTCTCATTTTACACAGGTTGGTCCACTGATAACGTTAAAATCACAGAAATGCACCTCTGAAATGTGAAAATGAGCACGGGCAATTTTTGTCCCATTTCCAATGTTGGGAATGTTTAACTTTGGGAAACAAGGATTATTTTTTCTTGATCCATGTGTGAATGTAGATAAACATCAAAAAAAAAAAAAAGAAAACACAGTATTGGATAGTGGTTTCATTTGCATTAAATACTTTTTTAAGGAGAAATATGAACCTAAAGTAAGCATTCTTAACTGGCAGCAGCACGATTTGCAGCAACTATCAGCATTTTACTCTAAGCTATAGTGAATAAATAATTTAGTTTCTAAATGTCAAACAATTCCTCTAAGATCTTTGCAGCTGAATGAAAATGACTTATAAATATTCATCAGGTAGCATTTTGGGCTCTTTTGAATGATACATTAATCAGAAAAAAAAAATCAGTGAAGTATCACATCTTGAATGTCGATTTCAAATTCGCTTAAGCCACCATTATAGCTGAATGTTAACGAGTCTCCTCTGTGGATCCCTTCGGAACAACACTTCAATTCTTATTTGTTTGATTCAGAGCACAACATTCGTCTGCACCGCTCAGTGCTGCACCTCCTGCCTCTGAGAAACAGTCAAACGGTAATCTAGGGCAAAGAGGCCTGAAAGGGAGACATATAGCATAAACCCGCAGATAGCCAAATAAAGTGGAAATTCTGCTAAGAGGGGAGACAAGACGACAGGGCTCTGTGCGCGATTTCACTTTGGATTTGGGCCCTGCAGGGATATGTGGAAGCACAACTGACAGAACTTGCGTGGAGGAGTCGGCTCTATTCAATATATCTAAGTAATGAATGCCTCATACAGCCACTGATGCACCAGCATCAATCCTCAAAGGTAAAATATATGACCATGGATAAGTTAACTTTACCTTTCTGGTTGTACAGAGGTATATATACATATAATAAAAAAAAAATTAAAAAGTAGGAGCTTCTCATTTTCCATGGAACATAGTGAGAAAGTAGGGAAAAAAACTAAATAAAGAAGAAATTACCAACTGCAGTCCTTGAAATGCATTGCTGGGCGGACATGTGACCCTGCAGTAAAACAACAACAACAAACAAACAAGCAAAGAGACACCATGACAACTTTAGTTGAGATTTATTTCACTTTTTTCTTTTTTACTACATTCCTCTTTACTCAAATCTAGGGAGCGTAGGTGGGTCAGTCGTAATAGAAATACTTTATATCCAACTTCATATCAATATGTGCTACAAGTAAAAGTGATCTTAGTTTGGGTAGTACAATAAGCTTTAATCTGTTCAGTCATGTCTAAGACAAAAGTCTTGTCTTTAAAAAGAGTTCATGTCAAAGAAAAATACATATACAATGAAAAGAAAAAAAACTCAGAGGTCATGAGTCAGAGGAATACATGATCCAATTGAATGATTCTCAAGGTAGTATTTGTAGTTCATGCTACCCAATGAAGCAAATAGTGAGACATAATAATGACTAATTTATCTTATTTACTGCCTATAGAATGGGTATTTTCTTTTTAATTTTGATTATACTAACGTTAATTATATTTTGTGGAATAATCCAGCAAAATATCCTCCATTTCAGTAAAAAAAAACAAAAAAAACTTCATTGGTATCACAATGTTCAACATCATGTTCTTTGTGAGAAAAGATGCTGAGTTTAAACTGGTAACCGAGACATTCTGTACCATAAGCAACGCGTCAGTGACCTTTGTTTGCAGTGAGGATGAAAAGCAACTCAGCCAATTTGCCGGTGACACAATAAAATCACTGGTGACAAGCCATATGCGACATATTACATCAGCAATGAAAGCCTTTTTTAAATTTAAATGGGCGTAATAGAAATCATATTCAACCTAATGTAGGCTCTAAGTTTTAAAACAAACTGTTTGCAAATCTGGCACATATAAATCCTATTTTTAAATTTAAATTGGGGGGGGGGAAATAAACAATCATAAATGTCCTTGCAATCTCAAAAGTATCGAATGTCTTGCAATCTTCTGATGACAATAGGCCTCCCGTTGTGCCTCACTGGATGGTTCTCAAGTTTAAGAAAACAAAAACATCAACAAGGAAACAAAGGAAGAAAAAAACAGAGTCCACAGAGCTCTGCAGCGGTGAGCATTTGGCTGCCTCGGAAAAGTCTAGCACCCCCTGCTGCTCAGGAGGTTTCTAGTCCAGCTGCTCCTGCTTTATCCTGTTTGAATTGGATCCCCGCTGACTTGTTCTCCTCAGTTCCCTCCTCAGGACGTACTCGCTGAATTGGGATGAGTCCACTCCCCCGCCACACGAGCCAACGATCTCAAAGCCACGCTGTTGCAGACGCTCTAGAACCTGGGCGGGCGGGACGGGACAGAAGTCAGTGTAGTGAGATATGTTCATCCTCCGATCAGAACCAGGTTGTCCAAACGACTACCAGGTCTGCTACTCTTCAAACATTACGATGCAAAGCGCTGCTTGAACCCCTAGCTTTTTGTTTTCAACTGCAAAATCGGAAAGCACAGAATCATCCGACCTTCCTCCCAGAGTTAGGTCTAACATGGGAACCAGCTTCGGGACTACGCTGCAGCAGCATTTGTCCTAAGAAGGGAATTTGGACGAGGGACTATAATCAGTCTCTCTACAAAACAGAGGGCGTCTCCTTTTCATTGTTTTCTGGTGCATATGTGAGGAGGTGTGTTTGTATGAATGTGTGGAGTTGATTCTGACGCCGCAGCCTTGCAGACATCTACAGACGTGTCCAGGGGGGGGGGGGGGTCTGTAGGATCACATTCCATCGAAGTGGCCCCAGGGAGTGGTGAGGCTTTCTCTCTGCCACTTGGCTCGGTGTGGACTGCTCAGCAAAACCCCCTCTCCCCATTTCTCCCCCAGCCCCGGGGCCCGAGCCTCCGCCAAAACTACAAAGGTCCCCCTACTGCTGGCAGCTCCCCCCCGCCTCCATTAGATGCAGATACAGCATCCACCGCCGGCGTGCTTTAATAACCAAACAGGATTATGGGCCCTGCCGGGGGGACAAGCCGCCAGGGAGCAGGCTCACTCTCTCAACGACACACACACACACACACACACACACACACATACACAAACACACTTCAGAAACGGGTTTGTTTGTGTGTGTTTTGGGAGCGAGATGGAGATTCAACTTCCTGAGATGGAGACACAGACCAAATAATTGTGAAGTCTTTTAAAATATGTCTCTCCTCCATCTTATATTGATGCCTATCTGAGGGTCTCACCATCAATGAATCAGTGGTGTTGTCAATATATAATCAGGGACATACAATATTGCCAAATACACGCGGACTATGAAAAATGAATTTGACTTTTCTTGTTTCAGTATCGAAAGCTTGGTTTTGCCAAGAACCTCATTATGCCAAAGAAAGGTTCACATTAAATTCTTTATCTGTCGTATAAAAGTATCTTATAAGCAAGACTATGTTTATAACACATACATCTGTCGCCTCAGACAATCAGCGAACTAATGTCCACATGCATGTTTGACTGAGTCCCGAATTTTCCACTTCCTGTTTGCACATTCATTCAACACTTTACCATAACCGGTGTCAGCACTTCCCTCACATGGTGCTTTGAAGTCCACCATGTGAGGTGGACTTCACTTCACACGGTGATGTCCACACCTTATGGGCTTAAGTCTAAATGTCTCAGATAGTCAGAGACGTGAGAACCCGCTTGTGGGAAGAAGCGCCATATAAGAGCTGACCATCCAGGAGCTCCGGAACCAAAGTCGAAATCAATATTCCAGTCATATTAAAGAAACTTAAAGATGGCGGTCGCTTGAGCAATGAGAGCTTGTTAAATTGATACTTTGATGAACTCATCAAAGAAATCATTTTCTGCGAGGCTGTTCCTGTGATTTGATGAGATGAAAAAGATAAGACTTTGCAGTAAGGCATGTGGAAAATTCTAAAAGTATATATCGAATAAGAGCGGATGAAGAGAAGCCGACGAGTGAATCATCACCTCCGTCGATCCCTCGAGCTGCAATTGAGCGGATAACGTGACTTTATGCAACCTTTGAGTGTTCCTGCTGCTGAATGAAATGCTGTAGCGGCTCCCTTTACCTGGACAGAGTTAAGGTGGCAGTACCCGTTCAGCGGGAAGCGGATCACGTGCGTGGAGTCATGATTCCAGCCAGCATTGACGGAGTTGCACATGACGTCGCCGATTTCCGGAAACACGTCTTCGATCAGAGCCTTGTCGCCACTGAGCGTGATTCTCTCGCCCAGGTCGGGTGCGACGCGCACCACCAGGCACTCGCAGGGGCGCGACACCCGGCCCAGCTCCTGGTCCTGGCGCCAGCGCTCCAGCTCGGCCAGCATGGGCTGCAGCTGAAAGTATCGCGCCTCCTCGTACAGCAGAATGTAGTCCTGGAAAAGGGGAGGCGAAGAGCATCGTCATATCAGGACGCGACTCCAAGAAAAGCGTGTTTTAGCAAGTTTTAACTAAGAAACATGACAGATACTGCATATTGTGCTCGTGGGAGTTGTTTTCTTTTATTTTATTTTAACAAACATGTATCAAGCCTTCATTATAGTTGCTTTTTAAAGAACAGGATTTAATCAGTTCTCTAATGCCTCCTGTCTACGGAAGGCAATGCTATATGTAAATACTATTTAAAAGAACTGTATTTGAATTGGGCCGCATGGTGGTGCAGTAGATAACACTGTTGCCTCACAGCGAGAAGGTCACGAGTTCAAATCCAACTTGGGGCCCTTCTGTGAGGAGTTTGCACAAGTTGTCTCTGGATTCTCCAGCTTCCTCCCACCACCAAAAGAAACATGCAACTTAGGTGAATTGGTTACACTAAATTGTCCATAGATGTGAGTGTGTGTGTGTGGATGATTGACTGGCTGTATGTGTGGCCCTGCAATGAACTGGCGGCTTGTCCAGGGTGTAACCCTGCCTCTCGCCCGTAGACTGCTAAGATAGGCTCCAGCTTGGCCAGCGACCCGGTGCCGGACAAAGCGGTTGGAAAATGAATGAATGAATGAATTATTTTACTGATACTTGTTTGGGTTAGGGTTAGTTTAAGTTTGTTGAAGAGCGAGGTGAATAACCTGCAAAACAGCCACAAAAAATAAATTGTCTAAAAAAACCCACAATTCCTCATTCCCCTTAAGAATGAACCCAAACTTGGAGCCTTGAATTACCCCAAAAAAACAGTGTACGGTTATGTATTTGGAACAAAAGAGGGATGCGGGTGTGACATGTGACACAGGGCTGAGCAGGAAGGATCAGATCCTTCACTTGCAGGGCCTAAAGCTCACCGCAATCAAGTGTTCTCATGCTCCTGTAGAAATGTGCTCGATTTGAACGTAGCCCCGGCCTGAACTTGAGCCTGTCTTTCGTCTGCTGCTTATTTTAGCTGACATACTTCCCAGTGATTGAGTCACACCGTGGACAGTCTATCAGATAATGTGGTTATTTGTTTTCTCTCAGGGCGAGTTCAGTAATTACTGACTACGGATAAGAGTAAAAAACAAGACGGAATGATAATGTGTCTCAGACAGTGAGATTCACCCTGGATGGACACTTTGCACATGACCACGGAGTGCAGATAGGGGTTTAGCACCATGCAACATGGTGATAGCCACAGGAGCACTGATATGTTCGTCCTATGCAAGCTTGTGGATCACATATCGCAAATGAGGGGGCCAAAGGTGATGCAAGGCCTTCTCGTTCTTTGTGCACACTGAAATGTAGCACTGCTGTCTGGCTGATGGCACTTTACAGCCTCTCGGATGGACATCCACTCACTTTGAAGTCTTCTGGGATGAGGAGCTTGGACGTCCTGAGGAAGTTGAGGATGTAGCGGAACATGTGTCCATCCCTGTCAATGAAGTAGTGCTGCTTCAGGCTGTCCAGGACTATAGGCTCTGTGCCATCAAAGAGACGGCCAATTCTGCCCGCAGAGAGGGAAAGGGTGGGGGGGTGGGGGGAGGATGAAGAGAAGCAGGGGGTCAGCGTGTTAACATTAACAATCTTGGGTCATATTCAGTAATCATGACCTGCTCGTCCACAGCGATGTGACTCACTCCTTTGGTCAAAATGCATTTCACACCTTGTCGTGCTCACATGTAAACGTCACCGAGCTCAGACAGAAGCAAAGCAAAAAATTTAAAAACAGAGGCGGTCGAAAAGGGTTATGGCCAGCTGGTGGTCGGTTGCCTGAGGCTTGGGCGCCAGTCACCCTCGGGTCCAGGCTGGGAGCGACGCTGCAGCCTCCCAGCCTCTCCAGATGGCCCCATGCCCTTTGGCCCTCCACTGCTGCTGTGACATCTGTCAAGCAAGTCGCTTTTGTCTGTGCAACTGCATTCGGCACTTAAAAACACCCCACAAATTGTTTACCACTCCAAATAACTGTGGGCTTTTCTTCAAAAGGGACACATTTCCCGATGCCGAATGATAAAACCGACCGATGGTGCAGATGTTTTGGGATGGAAGGAACAATTGCTTTATATCAACTCGTTTTCCCTCCACCATGTGTATCCGTGATGGTAATTTGTGATTTGACAAGATGAAACACTCGATCGTTTTCTGATACGGATGAACAAATACCACTGGACAAAAAAACACAAACTCGATGCCGTCACACATTTAAAACACAGCTCGCATGGCGCAGCAGACTCACCGGGATTCTGGGAATTTTGTCAAGGTGGCCAGACTGCTGGTGTACATGTGTCCGCCTACATCAATGTGCACGGGCGCATTGGACTTGGTGAGCTGCGCAGCTGTTGGAATGCCCTGGTTACTCAAGGGTGACACTGGTGACCGCGTAATCATGGGCCTGGACATGCTGGAGCGATTATCCTGTGGAGCACAGCAAATATTATAGCACAGTATCGGTGCAATGGATGGGAAGGCGTGCACAAATCTGCTTTCCTTCTGTGAACCCATCCGGAAACACGAGAGCATTTTAATTCAATCAAGCACAAAAATATTAACAATCACTGCAACACAACACACTGCACAGACAAGCAGCCTGACCTTGACCTGAATGCTGCCACAATCCACCAGCACCCACTCCTGTGGGCCATAATCTCCAAAGCCAAATTAATTTGGGAGCATCAATCTCATCGTCTTGGAAATGAGGTAATAATGGCTTTTTCCGAATTGAATACTGTAATAGGATTTGGCGGAAATTGTCTCTTGTTAACCGACAAACACCATTAGTGGAACATTTGTTGGGGGGGGGGGGGGTGAAAATGACTTCAATGCCTCCAAAAGTTTGTTAGTCAGAGTGGAGGGAACGCTCAGCAGATAAAGTTTACTACACAGTCAGAAACATGCAAAGCGGGGGAAAAGGGACTGACATTAAAGCGACAGAGTAAAACAGCCATTAGTGCGCATCTCCATCACGCCGCTCCTCCAGCTGCGCGCGCGACCCCGTATTCTCACGCCCTTTGTTTTGTTCAAACACGCAACTTCAGAATGGACGCGTTTACCTGCGCCGGCATCACCGCGGTCGGAGAGGAAGCCACCGAGTGGTCGTTCTGCTTGAGCGAGGCTGCGGGAAGGGGCTCTGCTCTCACGGCGAACAGCGGCGGGGGCTCCCTGCACTCCGCCGCTCGCACCGGGAGCCGCTTCAGGGAAGCGTGCGCCGACTCGTCCGCGGAGCTGATTGGACGCGCTCGCTTTCTCGCTTTCTGATGCGTTAAGTCCATGATGTCCGTTTCGTCCATTACTGCGCAGACTTTAAATGTTAACGGATAAGTCGGGGATCTATTTTTTTTTCTTCTTCGCCCCCCCCTCGGCGCACTGACGGGGAAACTGTGGAGCGGCGTAAAAAGCGGGCTGGCGCACACCGGGAGGAGAAGCGGAGCCGTGTGCCGTGCACGCGGAGCAGCGTCTTTGCAATGGCTGGGAGAAGTCAAAGCCCCCCCCCCGACAACATTAAGCATCGTGGCGCCCGCGGCTCTTTTGGGGCTGTCGCTGCCTCAGCGGCAGGTGTGTCGCATAGTCACAATACAACAAATCGTGCCGAACAAAAGATGATCGTCTGGTTATGGATGCCGGGTCAACGCACACATCTGGACCCCCCCCCCCCCCACCTTGCATCTGGCCTTTGCCCTTTGGAAGCAGCATTTCTCCTCCTCCTGGTGTCGCTGCGCATTTTGGGTGTATTTTTTCTACACCTTCCCTTCAACACCACAGAAAACACAAGACAGCAAAACTATACCCCAAACAGTGACCAAACCCGCTCAGCCTTGCACCTGGACCACAAGTGGTCCTTTAATACCCCCCCCCCCCCCACACACACACAAAAAACAGTAACAGTGCACTCATCCAGATGCAGCGCGGAAAGTCTCTTCTCAGAAGTTTTAGAAGTGTCCTTGATTTGCCACAAAGAGACATCTCAGCAGTATCACAGTGAGCCCCCCCTCAGAGAACGCAAGAGCACTTGTAGCATATTTCAGCTGCAGCTTCTCACTGGCTCTGCATGCAAACCACATCAGCATTGCAAAACCGCCACGCTAATGACTTCATGAAATATAAAACCAGACCAAAACCTGTCCGAATGCTGTCAAAAGTATACTTCCACAGCCTGGACATTAAAATATATATATAGAAAATGCAGGGAATCCACAAATTTTAATAATATTCAGATGGAAATTATTTAGTTCAACCACTGGCCCTAAAACATCCGCAACCCTGCTTCTCATTGGCAGCGTGAGTTTCACACCTCGGTACCCAATTAGCAATTAAGCTTGCCTTTGAGTGCAGGCCTCCAATGCAGTGTGTGATCCTGGTCTGATTTGCATGCCGCTTGTGCACGCACTGATAAGCGGCAGGCAGCAGCCATACATAGTTTTAAAATTCAACTCCAGAATCCCTCGCAGAAGGCAAAAGGGCCTGCAGGGCAAAAGAGAGAGACATCACATGGCTGCTCTTCAAAAGGGGACCTGTGTAAGGCAGCCGGCAAAGTGCGTGGGATCACACTCAGAATGCAGGTAATTTGTTCCCTGACTAATTTGTGGAGATGGTGGTGTGTGTGTGTGTGTGTGTGTGTGTGTGTGTGAGAGAGAGAGTGCTTGTGGAGAGTAAGTTCTGAAAACAGCTTGGTGGAATTGGATTTCCTCAAAGCCTTGTCATAGCAAAGGTGGATTGAGTGTAAAATCTGTGAGACTGAAAGAGAACGGGTGGGAGAGTGGGCGGGTGGGGTGAGACGTGGAAGGGGGGTAGTAGGTTGTGGGAAAGAGCACTTATATCCCAAAATCACTCAAGATTTTAAAGCACATCTGTGTGAGTGAATCTCTTCTTCACGTCAAATCTTCTACTTTCACACCTTTACCTCAAGGACATATCAGTGATCCCTTCTTCCTCACCGTCCACCCAATGCGTGTGCGATGGAGGACCGATCAGCGAGGCACATTCGTCAGCTATATCAGCTCCAGATGTGCACGGCAGAACCTTGCACAACAGCAGTTTTCTTGGCACAACGTTAAACTAAAAGTCTCCCGTGCGACTGCGTCTGTTGAAAAGTCCCCGAAGTTTCCAGCCTTTGTGAAACAAGTCAAAACTTCATGTCTTTAGCAAATTTGCTCGTTTACCCAGCTTAATTTTGCTGCACCACAGTATGCACCAACAAATCTAAAACAGACGCATTGCATCGGAGCCCGCGGAGAACCTTTGCTGCTCCAGTTCCTCCTTGTTTTCCCGTCACAGGTCAGAAGCCTTTTTCAAGCCTTTTATGCAAAATCAGCCGTTTAGCATCTTCTTTACAACTCAAGATGCGAAACCGGTGTAGCTCCGTTTTGCACCTTCAGACAGCGAGTGCAGGGCATCGCGCACAAGTGCTCCCAAAACCTATAAGCGGGTTCCCGTCCGCTCGTGCTTTAATCACGCGGCCTTGCCTGTTGGGATCAACACAATCTCGATTTCAATTTTCCATCCCACAATGCAGCTCTTCGGAGTCTTCGACATATCGCACAAGACACAATTAGCATTTCAGATCAGAGCATTAACATTCAGTTTGAGGCAGGCAGACTGGTATTTACATAATCTGGATGAGTTGTCTCTGCTTTGTTGCCCGTGGCCATTTGTTTCAAATGTCCACACACCGACAACTATGCAGATTTTGGGTTAACTTCAGTCACTGCCAGCTGTAAAGGCAGAAAATCATTGAGACTGTCAGAACGGTCTCGGTAAAAAAGCAATAGGCTGCTCGTCTGGGCAGGTGAGGAGTTTAGAAAAGGCCATGTGATGTAAACTGTAGCTCAGTGCCATGTCTAAAGCATCTTTAAACATTTAAACGAATGCTGTCAGGATATTCTTTTCTCTGTCACGACATCTTGACACACACAATCAACAGAAAGTATAAAAAAAAATAGTTTGGAAGATTAAAAGTTAAGACCAAAGAGGCTTCGCTGAATTACTCCTGAGCCCAAAAATCAATCAGATCAGTTTGGATGAAGTGATTTTTTTTTTATTTCTGGATAATGAATAATCAATCAGCCTCTGGTTGGGAATCAACAACTTTACAGGGCTGGAGTTTCTCTGTTGAAAGTGATGTTCTGAAAACGATATGAACGTTCTGAACGTGCATCAATCAGAAATATGGAACTATTCTGTATGTCGCCCCCCCCCCCCCCCCCCCACCCCCACCCTACATGTTGGAGCCTGCATCAGCATCACTCTTGGTGGAGAAGCAGCACATCACAGATAGAAAAGGAAGTGTAACCTGGTGGCTGCAGAAGACAGTGCTGAACGCCCTCCCAGCAACAATCAGGACATCCCTCCACCACGAGTTTCAGTGTACACGTGACCCACTAACCGGAGATGGACGTCTGATTTTGACAAATGTAATATGACCTTTTATTTAAAAAACAAAAACAAAATGTGTTTGCTATCGCTGCCCTTTTGTTAGATGTCATTGGACTGGGAAACAACCGGACGGATCCTCGCCAGTGGAGGAGGGTTTTGTTAATACAGCGCCATCAAGTGATCGATCCTGACAATATCTCAATCTGTTTATTTATTATTTATTTATTCCTGCGCCCACAGGAACTGGTCAAGCCGGCGGTTTCTTTATACGTGACGTGAACTCGGAGTGTTTGTGTGAAATAAATACACTTTAAATATCTTTCATTCACCTTTAGCTGAAGCAATGATGTTTTTTTTCGGGGGGGGGTAACGTGTAATTTTAAAGTGTGAGCATCATGATCCACGCGTATTTACACCGTACTTGCTAGAATGTGTGGAAAAGGTCCGCTTTACGACTTTGAAAACTATATTTGCCGGTTTTATTTGCCGAGCCGGATCTCGGATCTGGTGATTACGCACGGCACGGCCAGCGAGCCAAGAAAGGACACACATGCCCCCCCCCCCCCCCCAATGCTCGTCTTCGTTGTCATTAACGTCAGTCCCTTAACACCTCTACGGCTTGTGTGTGAGGGAGTTCCACAGATTCTGCATTGACGTGTATAAAAAGCTGCATCCTGTATAAGATAATACGGGGGAGAGAGAGAGAAAAAAAAAAAAAGCCTGCGGCAAACTCACTCCACAATGGCGCCTTTCATTTGGGAGATCTGGAGCAGCCAGGAAATACTGTTTCGCGACAAGATTTCAAAAAGCTTCAAAAAAAGAATCTGAAGGGAAACGATAAACGCGCGTTTGAGCAAGTTAAGAGTAAGTTAAACGACGACGGCGACATGTTCGGGGCTGAAACGCACCGGGAGCGAATTCACGCGGTGGACCGAGAGCGTTCGCTCGACGCGTCCGGGATCTGATGTGGATAAGATGTGGCAAAGCGTCAAACGTTACGGCCACCGAATACATTTCTACAGTAACTGTGGAACAAATAGCCAGGAAGTGGTTAAATATTTTTTTAAACTGAACTGCACCGCTCATTCGATTCACTTGGCACATGCGTAAAAGCTGCTGCGCCTCAACGTCCCAGTCCGTCCAGCCGCGGAAAGAACAGCAAACCAAAAATAAACCGCTTACCTGAAACATAAAATATCTTTCTGCGCACCTTTTCCTCCCGATTTGGCTGACGAGCTGCTTCTCTTCCTGCACCAGTGAGAAATGCAATAGTTTGGCTAAGGTAGACAGAACAAAATAGCGAGTACTTTGCTCCAGGGCTCCGAAACCCCTCAAGGCAAAGATCAGGATACAATTAGCTCATGTCTCTGCCCCAGTCTAAACCAATCTGCGGGATAAAACTCGGAGCAAAGGAAAATACATCCCAGCGGCGGCAGCGCCTCAGTCATCGCCGAGTTTATGTTTTTATACAATCAAACGTAGAATAGTTATTTTTATTTTTGCACCCTCACTCATCCTGCGTCCAACTGGCCTCTTGCAGAGAAGCTGATTTTAATCGTTATGATTAGTTTTGATGTAACGTTCCCTCGGGCGATTCCGACAAATGGATGGAGTGTTTCTTTGCCAGGGAGGAAAAGCAGCAGATGATGATAATTATATAGATTGTTGGTGGAGTCCTTTGATCCCCCCCCCCCCCCCCCCCCCCCCCCACACACACACACACACACACACTCTCAAATATCCTTCTTCAACATGCCATATTCACCGCATGTGCATTAAACAACTTGTTGATTAGGATGGAACTTATTAAATTAATGGAATGTGGTTAATGGAATTCTCATTGTAGAGTTTCTCCTTTGTAATCCCCCCCCCCCCCCCCCCCCCCCTCCCATGTCTCCTTCCTCCCTTTGGACAGCCTCCATAACGCAGTTGTATAAATAAGCACTTGCAGCTTGCTTTGCCCCAATCAAGTCTGAATCAGTGCCTGGGGGTGATGTGCGAGCTCATTTCAAATGTTCAACCATGCATGATTTCAGGAAGATTGGGGCTTTCTAGATGTACTTGTGGGATGCAGGAAAGGAATTCCGTGTTTAAAGTTGTTTCCTTTTGAAGAATCCTTTCATGTGAACATGCATAATTATCACGTCCAAGGCAAGAGTTCTATTTCGTGCAAATGTGGACATAGAACTGACAAAGAAAAACATGCCCTACACTCAGCAGTTCATCATTGTGCATGATAGAAAGACTGAACAATCCGCTCTTGCGCCCCCTACCGTTGAGAGCGTCAACTTTTCTCAGAGCAACCATGAAAGTAAATTAATTTGCAAATGACATTGGAATGTTACCCAACTTTAAAAGGGCCATAAGAAGTCACGGAAAGTACACAGAAAGCATCCATTGTAAATAAACATTTACAAACATGCTGTGTTTTCAGATGTTCATCCAGGGAGAAAAACTGGATCCAAGTCTCTTGTTAAGTTCAAGCAAGGGCAGAACGAAGCTGCCACGATGACGGGTCCAGTGGCTGACGGATGGGAGCGTACAAACAAAAGCAGCTTCTAATCCTCCACATCAAAAGAGCTTCTCTCTCAGAACCATCTTTGCTTGATGATAAACAGAATGATTTGTGAGAGCGGGCCAGTTATCCCTCGCCCATATTCGATCCAGGGACCATTAAACTTTCCACTTTTTGGACCAGCGTATCCCACAGGAACAAAAAACAAACACAGGATTAAACCATTGTAATGAAGTGATTTTCCCCAGAGGATGCCGTCTGGCACACGATACACACAAGGCTAAACTAAACGGCCACTATATACACACACACAAGCTCACACATGCGTTTTTATGGCAATAGTCTGACAAACTAATAGTGAAAACAAAGAACACCGCAGGCTTTAAGATCCCATACGTTATCCATTTTCCACACAAATGGAGCCGGCGTATAATGGGATCCTCTTGCTTTGGCATTAAAAATATGCGTCAGATGTTGTTGAGACTATCCAGTGTGGATCTTTTAATACATGTGGTGTTTGATACCCCCCCCCCCCAAAAAAAAAAAAACAAAGGCATTCTTCCGATGCCGCTGTGAATGGGTCGTATTTTCCTTGGATCTGGATCTAAACTGCTCCAGCAGCAACAGCAGGCGGACGCTGGCTGGCTGCACCATAGCTTGGTGGACAAATTGGTTGCAGATGTGATTTTTTTTTTGCCCCAAACAGAATCTGCCCAACCTGCATGAGCTCATAGGACTGTATAAACACACGTAGGCAAAGGAGAGAAGAATCCGGGAAAACATTGCTGCTTGCTGGAATTTTAAGGAAGTGGTTGTTTGTAATGAAAATACTCCTTAGTTTTTCTTTTTTTTTTTTAATCCGTTGTTTCTGTCAAAACATTGACACTCCAAGGAAACAAGACAAAAATAATGTAATTGCATACAAGATAAAACTGAACAATTTAATCACTGCAATAAAAACATGTCTGATGATCATAAATAATTTATAATTTTTGGCACACGAGTGCATAAAACCCTTTTCTGATATTTACTGCAAGCGTCAGGTAATATTTAAACCAACTGTTGCGCCTGGACTGCCTAGTCCTGGCGATCCAGCCAGTGTGGACTACAGATATGTTGGTTTTGCCTTAGACCATGTTAATAATTGCAGCAGCACTCGTCACACCCGTCTGATGGCCTGCGGCGATGTCAGGCAATGAGATGAATGAGAAGACAACGTGCCGAAGCTGCCCTGCCCTGCAGGGCTGTGCAGTTTTAGGCCAAACTGTTCCTCAAATATTATGTTTGGGTAAACTAGCACGCTGGAAAATGGCTCCATTGTTGCGTCTTATTCCTAGTCATGCCATCAGGTTCAAGTCTGGAGGCAAAACATTAACAAAGGTAATTATGCAACAGAGGGGATTATTTAGTCCGTTAGTAACAGCAAACAGTGGAGACACACGCGGCTGCACGCCACGGATGTGTCACTGCTTATGCTCGGCTTCACAGACTTGAAGTATGTAAAGCCAGTGGGAGGTGCGTGCGCGTCTGTGGCTGGAAGTCACAGTGGGGTTGTAGCAACTTACACACACACACATACACACATGACTCTAGTCTGCTCATAACATTTCCAATATAACTAACAATTATATTGATAGATGCAGTTAAGAAAAAGACGAGGGTCCCCATCGTTTGTAGCTCCGTCCGATGAGCCCAAACCCACCCGTGGTGGACAGAGGAGTCGATGACAGCGCTGTGACGGGAAGAGAGACAAGAGGCGGGGGCCGCTTCGATAATGCTGGGAGGCTCTAATAAAATGTAATCCTATTATATGGTTCCCACTAGAGGGCAACAATAATAAAGGTTTCCCTAATAACAGGAGAAGACCGAGCCCAAATGGAAAACAGCTCCTCCGGTCAAGTCCCACACTTGTACATATGTCCTCTCATTAACCCAATTGCTGTGGGGCCACAACACTCCGACAGGCCTTTGAGATTTAAGTTGCGATGGCGAGGCAAGAGTTAAGTCAAACAAATGTGTTTCATCAAACTGCAGTTTGGGCTGCTCTGCATAAAGGAATCGAAGAGGGAGTGAGGGAATGTGTGCGAGTGGGAAGTTGGAAGCAAAGCCCCGAGGACTCCAATCAGAGTCTCCCCAGCCTCCCACCCTGCATCGAAGCCACCGGGGTCTCAGGTGTGTGTTGCAGGAGCTAATACCTCCAAAACGTGATTGTTTGTTAGCGTAATCAGAGTTTGGTAAATTACCACTTTTGGAAATGATAGTCCCATCATTGGAAAACAAAATCACAGAATAGTAGAATCAAAATGGTTATGAAGTTTAATTCTTCCTTGTGGGCTGGTAGAAATGAATTATTCCCTAGAATTGAAGTAGAAAAAATAAATAATAAAAAAGTGGATTTTGACAATATCAGCACAAGAAAGTGACTTTCTTTGAATAATATTTACAAGGAATGGCAATCTATTGGGGGGGGGGGGGATTCATTGCCAATGTAATGAATGAGTTATTACCGATCCACAGCGAGCTCACACGCGTGCAGTAAAAAATATTCATCACAAGTGACAAGGTGAGTGAGAGCATCAATCATATTCTCGAGACAGTTTGAGTTATTAAGAGAGCCAATGTTACAGCATTACGAAACCCAAAATAACAAGTTATTTATCTCCCTGCGTGTGTGTGTGTGTGTGAACGTGGAGCTGGGTGTGTCTTGTGTTTGTGCGTCTGACAGCATCCGACGGTACGAGAGTGTCGCCTGCCTTCCTGTTCCTGCACCAACCTCCACCCCCCCCAGAGCAGCACACTCAAGGCAGTTTCCAGAATCAAACAATTTCACGCAGCTACTGGAGGAGGAAATGAACTGAGCCCAGAGCAATAATAAAATTATACAAATGTTATTACAGACTCGCCTGCTACTGTCCTACTTTAATTCAAATTTGGGCACTCCAGGCAGCGCTGGTGGCAGAGACCTTCCTGAATAAATCAACATTAGCTTACGTCTAAATTATTAAGGAAGTGGGAGACTTTCTTGTTTATAGTATGAATTATTAAACAAGTGTTTAACGCTGTTTTTCCTCCAAATATTATTTGCTAATGATCTTTAAGGTGTGGGTTTTATCGTTTGCCCCCCCCCCCCCTCCCCTTTGCTGCATGCAGGGAATTGAGAATTTACATTTTCAAGTTGCAATAAATCTGTCTGTTTTCTATTTGATCAGCATGAGATGCACTTGCAGATGCTGGCATCGGTAGTTCTATCATTCCCACCGTGCTATAGCCATTGATTTTATTTACAGGGAAGGCATGCAGCTTAGTGAACGGACAGACTTTAGTGTCATCCATGCATTATCAGTTTTTCTGCTCCGCATCTTGCTGATGAATTAACAAGCAGACAGCTGAAAAGCATCGGCCTGTTATCCGCTGTCACTTTATATTATCCTCGTCCTTGACAGGAAGCGCTTGGAAGTTAGTGAGTGAACATTTTTCTAATGAAATCTTACGCTCAGATTGCCACTTTACGGCATCTATCTATTCGTACAAGCGTATGAAGGTATTTTTAAGGATATACCCTGTACTCAGAGATGCAAATTCTCAATAAGTTTTGATATCTTCCTTTCCAAACTGAAACTTCCCATCCAACAGGGACTCACCTGTTTCCCACTATTTAATCTTCTGATGGGCGACGGCTGATAAATCAAAACCGGGTGAGTCCCATTCCCTGCCGTGTGTCCCGAGAGGAAAGTCAATGCACGAAACATCAGATTTATATACTCATTTATTCAGGCAATAAAGATGATGAAAAGCAGTAGAGAGGGTGCTGGCTTGGAGCCACTGAAGCCTTAAGGGATAAGGATAGCACCGCTGAGAAATTCAGCGTTGTCCATTTTTAACTGCAGCGTAGACCATGAAGAACCACACTGCTAGTTTTTAAACACCAGTAACAGTGACTTTTTAATGCGTAAGTGTGCTCAGAATGGAATCAGGTTTTTGCAGCTGATCTGGAAATCAGATCTTAAAAAAAGAAAAATTATTAAATGATGAAAATAATAAGAATTCCATGGTTAATATAAATGAAACCTGCTTAGGCATTAATTAAATGGGCTCTGCAAACACTTAATTCTCCTGTGTAGTTCTACATTAATGACTATTTCCAAATGAAATACATCTCAGACTTTGAATAAAAGTGACTGTCCATGTTAGCGGTTCAGAATGGCGGCTCACTTCCGAGGATCGTGGCTGCCCTCCCCTGGAGAAATATAAAGAGCCTTATGACGCGGGGAACGATTTACATTAAAAGCCACCAGGCGGTGCTGTTGTCACACAGAAAGGGTAAGCCTGGGCTGAGGAGAGTGAGTCCAGAGTGAGAGCAATTTTGATTTACAGCATAAATTGATTTATAGCACCCTGGCCTTGAAACACACAATATAGTTCCACCATATAGACAACTTCAGGTGATGCAGCACATCAGTGGTGGTGGTTGTGAGTGTGGGGGGGTGTCATTACCCCCACATTACACAGAGAGATTAAATTGCTTTTTGTTCTCTTAGCAAAAGGAAATAAAGTGTAGACATAACAGATCGCCCCGTTTCGCATCGCAACCTGGCATCATTTCCTGTGCTGTCTGCCGATGGAATGAGATTACATGAAGCTATTCTGAGGGAATTTAACCCACACCGTGGACATTTATCTGGCCATAGGGAGACATAATCTAAAGGTAGATGAGCCGATCCATCATTGATTCGAAACCTTTCCTTTCCCTAGTGTCCAGCTCGCACAACAAGAAGCAATTGGCTAAAGTGAAAGGCCTTAATGATGTGGCCTCGTGTTGGGAAACATGTAAATCTGTCTTGCCTTTTGAATACATTTGTAATAAAGCAGAAAGAAATGGAGAGAGGAATAAAAAACAAAACTGCTTTATTCTTGTAAAGTAGTATATTTTACATCCTGTGGCTTTGTGAGCAAAACAAGCAATACACACTCTATGATGCAGCGTCATAGAGAGAAACAAGAAAGCCATTACAAGAACCACATTATGTGCAAAGAATAAAAAATAACTACACAATTTAATTGATTGAAATCTAAACTATATGCTGTGATAAACATAATAAAACACACAACATGAGGAAAAGCAGTGTTTCCTGAAGACGAGCTGGTTGATCCGGACCCATGCACTGAAAATAGAGAGGATTCCACATCGTAGAAAATACTACAACTCTGATAAGGACTCTCATCAGAGCTTGCTCACTTTGCTCGGGACACGTAACGTGCTGAATGATCACAAGGAAAAGCTCCAACGTCATTATGCATGCAACGCACGGAGCGAAAGTGACACTAATCCAAAAATAACAAGCCTGCATTTTCTTCTTCAGTCCTCCAATTTACCGTGATGACCCCCGCATAATTGGTTGACCCCCCCCACACACATGTGTCCTTAACAAACTGTATTGCCAGCTTCCATTGTGCAGCATGTAATGCGCTGCATGCTGCTAAGTCCTTGATGGAGCAGCAACGACTGGGTTATAGATGTTAGCAGGATTGAGCCATCGCATCATATTGGTGTTTCAAAAGAAGTATTAATCCTCTTTGAGGCCTTTGGAGGGGAAGCAGCTCAACACGGATTGTCCAGCATTTGGCTGTCGTCTCTACAGATTGGTCTCCATTTCCAGTGCATGCGATAGTCATACTGAAGAGAGCACTTGTCCTGACGGGTCTTGGAAAGGATCCTTTTTCTCAGGCTTCTCCATATCAGAGATGGTGTGAATGGAGCCCGGATGGATGCCGATGTCCTCCGTCTCCACCTCCCTGTATTTAACTGCTGGCTCCTTCTGAAACACCTGCTTCGGCCTCTTCTTTAGCTCAGGGTCGGGGCAGTAGAGGTACTCATACAGACCAGCAGCCAGGATGCCCCCAAGAATGGGCCCTAACCAGTACACCTACCAAAACAGGAAGAGGAGCAGAAACGGACCATTAGCATTACAGCTCATGAGAGATGCTTTATTCCTTGCTGCTCTGGGGACACTCAGGTATAGATGAGCCAGTTCTGGTTGATTAGCATCTGCAGCATCAAGTGTGTATTGGAAAATGCTTCTGTGACGGTATCACAGCTCAGCGGAAGTTATTGTGTGGGATAAGAATTCAGCGCTAGTTTACATCTGTTCAGTGACTTTTCATTATGCAGTATCACAGGTGAAAATGCTGGGGCGGGTTTGTGATTCACAATTCTCTTATCGGATGAAGCGATGCTTTTGAGGGTCGTGTGCAGCATCAAAAGCAGCTCCTGGTGTTTCATGGCAGAAATGAATCTTTTGATCAGATCTGTTTTTGTCACTCTTACCCGGATGCTGAAAATGTCACTTGATTAGATTCTGGTTGAGCTTGCCTTCTTCAGGAAATAAACATTATTATCTGCTGTCTAATATTTCGTAGTGTTCTGACAGGGTACCATGACGTGACGTTTGAAAAGACTCCTTTTTTTTTTTTTTAACAACTAAAGTTGATGGAAATGGCACAGAAAAAATCCCACTGAACCATGATCCGCTATCAGGACTTCCAAAAGGATGAAAACTCTGATCTCCTTACCCAGTGGTTCTCGAACTGAAGTGTGACTATTGCAGGCCCAAGGGATCGAGCGGGGTTCATGCTTGCTCCTGTATAAGGTATCTAAAAGACAAAAAAAAAACATTGCATTTCACTGATCAGATGAGCAGTGGGAGAGGGAACATCTATTTCCCTGTGCATTCATTTACTCTTCAGGGTTCAGGGAGTCCCAAGAGATCGGTTGCTATGCGATGGCAGCCTCCAATAAAGATGCGCAAGTGGGTGTGAATCAGAGAGAAGTGTGCAATATAACACATTGAAAAATAGTTGGCTTAATGCACCTGCACTTAAGAGGCATCTCTGTTGTAGCTTCCAGTTGCTCTTAAATAAGCTTGGCACGAGTCTTGCTTGCACAATTCTTTAGCGTGCCGCTTTGAATTTAATAAGGCTGCAAGAAGAATCTTGAAATCAGAGCCTTCCTGGTTGGTTCGGGGGACACAGGAGGTGCCAGCCGATATGCAGGTGGGATTGCAGAACATTAATAAGGCCAAGGCACGAAGGTTAGATTTCAATCTAAGTGAAAATAAATAAATAGTTAATTATCTCTACAAAACCAAATCGGCCCTCTTCATGGCGCAATGAGAATGCAGCTGATAAACATTCAGGGAAAGAACTCACTGCAAACAAGTGACCGACAGCAACGGCGAAGCCGATGGCTAGGCCAGCAGAGCCCCCCAGGTCTGTGCGTTTGGGGTCACACGTGGCGAAGACGGTGAAGACGAGTTCGAACGTGACGATGAACTCCACAAGGAGGCCGTGTCCTACTGAGATGTCGGCATTCACCTTGGAAACGGAAGGGATACCGTGATGAACGTTGGCTAAACGGACTGTTAAAAAAAAAAGAACCAACACACAAGACTAATGCGGCTCTTACTGTTGTCACGCCCAGAGATCCTCTCACAGCAGCGGGCGTGACGAGGTAGATGATCCCCGCGCCTGTTATAGCTCCCAGGCACTGAGCCACCACATAGAACGCCGCCTTTGCCAGGCTCAGCTTTCTCGTCACCACCATGGCTGCAGTGACCGCCGGGTTAATGTGGCCGCCGCTGATGTGGCCGAAACACTGCACCATTGTGGCGATGGTGAGGCCGAAGCAGAGAGACACGAGGACGAGGTCAGCCGGGCGAGGCTTGTCCTGCCCCGTGGTCCAGTTGATGGTGGAGCCCAGACCGAGAACGACAAAGATGAGAGTGGCTACGTATTCTCCGGACACAGCCCTCCAGAAGTCCTTGGTCCAGATCCCTTTAAAGGCCGCCATTATGCTCTGACAGCTGCACCAGGACAAAAACCTCCTGGCAAAAAAGAATAATATGAGAAATGATTAGCCTACTTGTGTATTCCTGGTGTGTTCTTGTGACTGGAAATGTACTGAACATGTGAGTCAGTCAGTAAGTCTCTGGATGGCGGCCTCTGGGCACAACACTTAGAACTCCACCAGGGATTTAAGCCAAAGACCTTCCGTCCCAAACTTCCACACAGATCATTCTTTAGATTGAATTGACACACGTGTTTGATCAAATCCTGCAATTATTTATGGTTCCACTCTGAACTTTTCTGAAGAAAAGTGCTTTTTAGTGCCAAACACAATGATGTTAAAAATTAAATAAAAAAATCTTGCTGTCAAAATCCAATTTATTTTACACTTGACAATTAAAATAAAAATTGCTGCATGTTGCTCAGCAAACCGAGTCAAACATTAGGTCAAAAGGCTGAAACTGACCTCATGCAACAAGAGGATCTTCCTTCCTGTGCACCCATAGTGTGTTGATGTGCGTTCATTCATGTGTCCTATACTGAGTTAATCAACCAGCAGAGACGTCGCTCCCTTCGTGCACCTAAAAGTTGAAATGGCTGCGTGTCGTACTTACAGGAGAGTAGCAGGCAGCGAAGGCACGGGAGCGAAGCAAAGAGCACGTCTGTCAGAAGAATATGATCCACACATCCTGCCCCTTTATTAAGTTACTAACAGGGCATCATCTCACAGGAATTGAAGAGCCTGCTCCGGTGGGGGGGTGGGGGTGGGGGGGAGGAGCCAGGAGATTCTGCTGGCAGTGGAAACTCATGGCACAAAGTGTAGCAACGGAGTCCGAGTCACAGCAGAGTCTTGAAAATATGTTGGAGCAAAGTTGTTCAGGAAACCAGAATTCACCCGTGATCTAAAAAGATTCAATACACAATGAAAAAGAATGAATGTTTTAAAATTTGTATTTTCCTATTCTTGCCTCAGAGGAAAGGGAACTTCTAAACACCTACACACACAAAGGTGTTGCACGTGAGTTTTGCGGGTGGAAAATATTGCATTTGCTCTTTTTTTTTTACGGCAATCGGGATAAGTAGGGCAGCTTGATAAAGTAAGTGAAGAAAGCAAGCGCTTTGTTCCGTCCTAAAACAATGGCTAGGATTCATATCAAGAAAGAGGGGAAATAAATTCCACATCTCTACTTTATCTGGATCAAATATTTACTTGTTTGCGCTTGAGCGATCACATGTGCACACAGCAATTGACTTTCATCATCATCATCATCACTCCCATAATAAGGCTGGTGGAAAAACACAACTTATTTTGATATGGACAGAAAAATAAATATTTTGTCTTTACAGTGATCAAATAATGCCTTTGCAGAGCTAATAGCGATATCAGTCTAAGAAAGCTCAGTTTGCATTATCTTTAAAAAATAACATTCATTTTGTCGCTATGACCTCTAGATTTGAAAGGCAGGTGAGAATTAAATAAATAAAAAATCTGGCTTGACAAACTTAAATCAGGTCATATCCTTATCACAAAACGTCCAGCGGTATTTTTTAATTCTCAGTCCAAGTGCTAAAGGGTAAAACTGTAGCTGTCCTTTGTGAAAATGAGAATATGATTTATACTGTAAGCAATGCCTGCATGTTTCCAGCGGGCAGCAGAGAAGCACTCGAGGCAATGCTTCCCTCAAAAAAAATGCTATTACACTTCCTTCTTGTGCCTGAAGCAAAAAAAAAAAAAAAAGTCTGACGCTCGCTCAGAGAGAACACAAGAGCTGCCAAAACGGCAACTATTTTGGGCGTGTGGACGTTTTTTTCTCCATTTTCTTTTACACTTGCATCTAGTTCACGTCACTAACTAGATCCTGACTTTTGCACTTTTCGAAGTTTGGTTCAGGTTCCGCTGTGATCCCAATCCGACCCCACAGAAGAGATGTGCTCTGCTTTTAATAGCGTTGGATAACAAACAAACGGATCTCATTTTCGCCTGGATTACGACACGCTTTGATCAATAATTAGATGTGAATGCAGTCGACAGCTTTGCCCTTTCAAAATGCATACATGTCACCCAAAAAGGAAGCCCCATGGGAAAAGGTTAAAAAATAATAATATTAATGTTTATGCTACTATTTATTAAAAAGTTATTAACTGAAAAAATACCAGTAAATTCTCGGTTATTGTTATAAACTTGAACTAACTTGGCATAAAGTTGGTTGTTATAATGGAAATGGACCAATGACGACATTCCTTTAAATTTGATAGGACAACTTGGGTGGAAAACTTTCCTGACATCCTCCACATATATGGAAGCAGTGACCGAGCAATCAATGATTAATAAGGCCTGAGGTAACGTCGGCGTGGACTCAAACCTGACATATTTCGAGTTCGGTTAAATAAGGAAATAATCGTCGGGTCATAAAGGTCATTTTGTGCTGTGAAAATGCCAATTATGACACAAGTTAAACATTACACAAGGTGATATATAAAGACTGGGTTAGGATTTAGGGTTAAGGTTCATCCCAGAATGAATTCAGATGGAAACGTTATTAACAATTGGGTGAGCTGCAGACAAAAAAAAGAGACAATATGCGAAGACAATGAAATATTAAGGGAGGAATTTCTCCAGTTGGACTGCTGCTGGGTTTATAGAAACCTGAGGTTGTACCAGACAGGTAGCGTTATCCTGGAGGCTTTAAGTATATTAAATGTTATCAGTGTGATATAAATCCTGCACACATGTGACAGCAGCATAATGCAGTTGTGTTTGTGAAGGTTAATGGATCATCACATGTAGCCACATGTATAGAAGCATTATTTAAAAAAGTAATGCTGTTGCCATGGTGATAACTTAAGAGTTATATCCCATTGATTTCTTGAGGCAGAATATTTTTGGCATTATGCACTGGAAAACTTTACTAAAATGAAGGAAGTGATACAATGAGCCTTTGACTGGTCGCCAGAGAAACAAACAAAAATCCATGCGCACCTATTACGGTCGCTATTTACAGCAATCGGGTCACCTTTATTGTATATTTTTTGACTTTGGGAGGTCACACATTTACAGAGGAGATCATGTACACCCCCCCCCCCCCACCCCTCATGCAATCTCAGTATCAGAAATATATAAATATCTCAGAGGAACTTTGCAGTTATTTCTGAAAGCAGATCAAAAATGAAGTTTAAGTTGGATTTTTTATTTTTTTTCTTGTCATTGCTTGAAGTTCATACATTCAATCAAGGAAAGCAAACAATGGTCAAAGCTATACGATAAAGGCAGCAAACAGCAGCGCCTGGTAATTACAATCCAGCAGAATGAGATGCAGCCTGCACCGCGTGATTATGCGTGAGATACCCATTTATTTACAATGGTAAATATTAGCCACCAGGCTTGCCCATTTTATATTTGAAATTCTAATCTGCACACCATAAAAAAACGTAAACATTAATGAGCTTCGTCAAACAGCTTCATGTGGAGGCTCCTCTTCTTCTATAGCTCCTCTGGGCTTCACATCAGAGGAGCCCCTTCTTTACTAATTAAAAGCTTGCTTTAATTTGTCACATTTGCATGTCTTTAAATTACATTTCAGTCAATTAGCATTGTTGATACAGCTTGAGTTGTGTTTGATCAGGGAGAATCCCACACATCAGGCTGTTTGGGTTCACGCCACGACGTTGAAAGGGCATTATGAATGTGCAATCAAGAGCAACGTGCTAATATGACGCAGATCCCCTCAGAGCGCTGATGGATAATATTTATTAAGGCTCCTGCAGGATGACACATTTTAAAATGTTCTTTACAGTTTTAAGTCAGTGAAGACTGTGCCGGAAAATCGATGCATTTAGGCTTTTATACTCTTACATGCAAATGAAGCATTCAAACACAAGGAACTGTACCATGACAGCGAAGGCACTGCAGAGGCAATCCATACGCATTCTGTCTGTGCTTTTCAAGAATCGATTCTGGCTGTAACCTGATGATTTAGCAACTGCAGCATAAGCCGACTGTCTCTGCTGAGTAACGCCGCCATGCTTCGTTAGCCACAAGCTACCGGCTTTGTTTGCCCTGCACCATGCCAGGTTTTCTACATGCCGGGGTGAAGAGAATCCCAACACTGAAATGTGGTTTTGTCATGGCGCCAAATCAGTGACCTCTTCTGTAAAGACATGATGATCCATAAAGGACCGATTGTTGTAGAAGTAAACAAAGCAGACGGGGAAACATTTCTTTCACTCATTAACTAAAAAAAGGACAACCAGCAAAAATAAATATATATGGTATATATTATGACCTCACAACCCAGATGGAAGCATCTATTCATCCAACTTTGGTCCTCAGAACAAAAATAATTGTGGGTATAATTTGTTTTGTGACTAGAAGTTACCAGATCAGCTGGCATCAGTTAGACCTCATTGCTCCTAAAGCAAGGAGAGCATCAGCATACAGGTACAGATTAATTCATTCCTGCTTTCCTTCCTTCCTTCCTTCCTACAGCTCCACTGCATCATGCTGTTGCTACAGCATTTAATCAGCTCCACCAACAGACTCCAGTTTTCCTGAGGGGGGAAGACTTTGCTTTAATCAAATCCAAATCTCCCCTTGAGCAGCCTTGCAGTGCGTGCTGCACAGTGTGATGACATAATGTTAAACATTAACCACACATACTCTGCTTTCACATATCAATGACGCGCCGAGTCAGCTGACCAAAATGTTGTTAATTCCTGCAGCTGCAAACTTTCCGTTCTTCTGTCAGCAGCACGCAGATGACCTTGAGATTAAGTCGGCGTTGGACCAAAACAACCGGATCCCAGTGTTTTCTTCTGCGGGGAGCAGGAACATTCCTCATAAGCTTCATTACTCCCATTCATTCCTCCGCAGAGGACACAGAGGTTTTCTGATTGAGCTGACTTTGTCGCTGTGATGGAAATTTAGGGCTCTGAACTAAAGATGGATCAGTGTTTTTTTTTTTGACACAACAGAACATGACAGAACATACTTAAAAATATGTTTTAACGTCGGTGTGTGGCGCTCCTTTGAGAAAGGGCCTCCAATGTCTCTAATGTCACCCAGGTGCCAGGGAACCCCCCCTAGTGGAGAGTCCTGGTCCTGAATCATCCCTCTGGTCCCCTGATGCTCAGCGGGTGAATAACGGTGTGACCATTGTGCTCTTTGATAGTAGCATCCAGCGCAGCTTTGACAGGCTAAACCTAATAAGTTTACAGACACAGATGCAATCATGGATGTCTTTGGGAGCCTCTTCTGTAATCACAGGGCTGCACAGGAGAGATAAAACCGTCCTCTGTGTCTGACTGGATGGTGAGACTTAGAGCCTGTGTGTTCCAGGAAATGTTTCAGCAGGATGGAAAAGCACAAAATATAATCCCAATGGAGTTTAGCGGAGGTATAAGGAGCTGCAGCAGAGAAGTAAGCGGAACAAATTGCAGCAAAAGGAGAATTCATTTAAAAGTTTTAAATATAATTTGGTCCTGCTTGACTCGCAGCCTTCCTGTTATGAGACAAAACCTCGCGTGAAATTTTTTTTGTAACTTATCACCAGCTGCTGGGGATTTAATTTTTTCAAACCCCATGTTACTCTCTCTCTCTTTTTCATTTTATTTCTCCTTCTCACTCTCTTCTGGATGTCTCAGAGGATTCACTAGATTTTCCCTCTTTGCTGTGTCATATAAAGCAAAAAAAACCAACAACCTCAGATTGAACATGAAAACAGCAAATGGAGACGCCAGATGGACGGGAACCATCAGCAGAACATCATCACTGGAACGCATTCGCCGTCCCTCGCTTGAAAAGCCGCCAACAAGCTGCTGGACTCTCTAGAACACACACTTTCACACTGAATCCTCCCCCCCCCCTCCCCCCATGTGATGCATACTTTTTACACAATATGATATGCAAAGTGACAGTTGCAATGCAGCCACTTTTAAACTGAAGGATGACTTGTCTTCTTCAGTTTGTCAGTCCAGTCACTTGTGGCCCCTTTAACTCTTCCTGGAAAACAAACAAACATTGTCCCTGTTCTCCCAAGATCAATAGGAGACTGAGCAATCATCATAAATATCTCGCTTTCACAGCAACTAATCCCTGATGAACGAGTCCGTCCACATCTTTGTGGAAACATTCTTCTGTAAGCGCAGGCTGCAGAGGTTAGTGGCAAAACTGTATAGAACATAAGTAAGTGTATTTTCTACTGCAGCTACCCTTTACCTTTTCAACCCAGATTTCCATATTAGAGGTTCCCTTAGATTGCAAAAACCAAAAAAAAGTGAAGATTGTAATATGAGTAGATCACCAGAGATGTTTGAGGCGATGCCGAAGTAAAGGACCAGATTGTTCCCCCCATCATTGATGCGTTGCATGTGTCTAATGTAGCAACGCACTTCCCATGACAATGTACAATAAATAGTGGCATGAAGAAAGGTCAAAGAGGTCAAATGCAACCATCATCAAGAACCTGCTCTCTTTGAATGCAGAGTAATACACACACCACTCTGTCACAAAGGGTTAAGGTTTGATTCAAAGCAGCCTCGGTGACACGCTCAGCTGAAGCACAGCGAAGCACCTTCGTAGTATTTCTTTATCACTTTATCAATGAGTTCCAGGATTCTCTCTGCTGCCCATCATAACTGTTTTTTTTTTGTTAAAGGACAAAAGGTTGAATACTGCTATTTGTTTTCCAGACTTGTCAAGAAATGCTTAAGGAAAACCACGGAGTACACAATATCCAAAAACACTTGTGTGTGTGTGTGTGTGTGTCATTCTGAGACATGTCGACAGAATGAACACAGTCGTTCTCATTACCAAGCCTTCGAGGAGACAAGCTGTCAGGTTGAAACCCACAGGAGCCCGCTGCAGATGTTGCCAAGTATCAGCCTCGACTCCCAAAGCCATACGGAATGCGAGGATGCTTCTTAGCATCGGCAGTAGAGGGAAACGGAAATATTTACATGGGATGCATTCAAACCGAATTTTTGATCATAAACCAGCTCTTCCGCAAGGTGTTGGTCCATTGAGTTCAGGTTGAGCTGCCGGTGCTGCCGGTGGAGAGCTTTATTTAGAAACATGGTTTAAATCAGAGCAAGATATCCAGATATCTCAACAGCACCAGTTTGCACTGCCATTATGAATGGAGAAAAATCGCTGCTAGCAGAAACAGATCCAGCAGGACTTCCGCTGATTACTCCCCTGTTGACCAGTGTGATCAAAGCGCTATTATGAGTTACCAGTATAGAGCTGGCCTCACTATGAATATTGATAGTGATACAGGATACTCCTCTTGAGGCAGAGGTCAGCTTATGAATCATATAAGAACTGATTAATGTGCAAATATGACTATACAGGAACAAGGTTTAAATCTGGCTGAATCAACACGATCCGTCCCAAAATAAATGCCTGTAATTTTTTTTTTTTTTTTTTTTTACAATGCTGACACAAGAGAATATTCAAAGCAAATGCCCGAGGTGATTTATGTGTTAATTTGCATCGCATCACCTTCATCTTGTGCATGTTACACCTGAAAATGCTGCAAAACACAAGAAGGTAATTGGATCCGTATTCATACAATTCACTGCCGAGAGGCGGCTCTCCTCAGGCCAAACACTCACCTTATTCCTCTGCCTTCTCCATCTCTGAGTCTGAAATGTCACACCAGCTCTCACATTACCAAGGTCAGTTGAAATGTCAAACACCCTTCAGCATCAACTTTGGTCCATCTCGCCGGCCTGCTCTCTGGGGGGGGGGGGGGGGGGCAGACAGACAAACTATGACTCTGTGTTAGATTAAATACAATTAGGAACACTAAAGCTCTTATTTACATAATAGGAATGATTTAAGCTTTTAAAAGAAGATCATAATCTGTATGACGATAAACTAAATCGTGAATGTTAGAAATTGAATCTTTTCTGAAATGTTGTTTCTGTATACCTTTCTGTGTTTTAATGTGGAGTCTCCCAAAAGTCGGTGATGCTGCGCCTACCAAAGTCATTAAATATTTTGATTGGCTTTACACCGGCTATGACTCAAGCCCCTTCTTACTGTACTTCCACTTATAAATCACCGTATGGAGGAAAGCTATTGCAGATTGCTTCCTTAGCACAGATGCCAAGCGCATCCTTTTCATTGCATTCTGACCATCAATTCACTCTCCAAGCGCGCATCCTAGCTGGGGACATTTTATTCCTCTTCATTTTCCAAAAATAGTCACACAGCATATCTCTTGGCCATTAATCTGCCATCTTGTTGACAGAATGCAGAGCCGCCTGGTGGGCGAAAAGAGCAGCCAGCCTGCAAACAGACTGAAAGCTGTGCTTGTGCCCCCCCCCCCCCCCCACACACACACACACATAGCAACTGATATCCCTCCCGAAAGGCAATCAAGGCAATGTTAAAACAGCAGACGTCGCCAGAGGAAAACAAAATAGGACAAACTCTAAACCATGGGGGTGAAAAAAAATAAATCTGTGAAAACAATCAATTAAAGGCATCCATGGCTGCCGGCCTGGAGGCGTTACTCTGAGTTTCAAAGGTGTTTGACACTAAAGAGGTCTATTCATTAGTCTCCTCCACCTGTCTTTATTTATTGATAAAGACACCAGAGAAATACTCCTGCTCATCTTACTGAAAACGATGCAGGTGCAGTAGACAACCTCCTGATGGCGCCATTGTGCTTTGAAACAGCTCCTCAATTACCCACAGTTCAACACAAACCCATTGTTACTGTGATGACTCTAATATCGATTTACACATTAAGAACATTAACAGGATTTACTTATAGGAAGAAATTGTTGATATTGGAAATTCACACATTTTTTTTTACCAAATGCGAGCTTGTTAAGGAAGCAGACACTAATCTCATGTCAGCTACACATCAAAGATCAGCAAGTACTTTGCTGGTTTAGTTTAGCACAAAAAATTGGACGCAAGCGGAAAGTGTTTGTCTGCGCCACCCAAAAAGTAATAACCTCCACCTACAACAGGCAGCATGGCAACTTTCTACTGTGATACCTTCTGATCAAATTTGTGGTAAATAAGAAAAGTATTCCAAAAATCCCACAGATTTTTTTTTAGCCTAATTTAATGAATAGCAACAAAATATATATCAGATCCCAGTAGATATATTGATGCCTCCTAGTCTAATCAACCGTATAATACACAGGCCAGCGCGTCTGACCTGGAGCCTTCAGCACTCATTTATTAGACAATGCGGAGCCTCGCCAGAAAAATAATCATTTCACAAAACATATTTTTTTTGTTAAACTGTGAATTTAAGCTGCAGCAATTTAAAAATCAAGATTCCTTTTTTTTCCTCCTTAATGCCTGACTTCAAGCGGCATAATTGGTAGCCTACAGTGAGCCTGCATAGGAGGAATACATCCCTACGGTGACATATAGTTGATGCAGAACAAAAATGACATTTTCTTCCTGGCATGGTTCAACTGCAAAGTATAAAGCGCAGAAAATAACGTTTCCCTGCTGAGACAGCTCTAGCAGAACAGACTCTTACACAAAGGTCTTTGCACAGTTTTCTAGCGGCTTGTAGGCTACTTGGTGCTTGTGTGAGTGAGTGTGTGTTTGTCCAAAAATGAAAGCCACAACCTGCTCCAGGCGCCGGCAAGGAGACCTGCATCTTTGCCAGTTATTTTTCAGGAAATTTCAAGAAACTCCAGGAGAAGACTTCCATATAAACTTTACAGGGCAATCTTGTTTTGTTGAGCATCATTTCCGCACGCAGCAGGACACTCCATGTGTGTGTGTGTGTGTGTTGCTGGCCTCTGAGAAGTGGGGCTGACTTGTAAATGCAAATGGTGAAAATAGTGGTCGGGAGGACGGTGGAAGGGTAGCTGTGTGCAAAGAAAGGGGAGCTGAGGAGTTGCTCCCTTGTGTAAGTGGATGTGACAGCTTCTCACCCAGGAGAGCGCTTGCACTGAGCACACACTGGAGGCCAGCGGGGTTACCTGTCACACAGATCTGTGACTAAAGGACTCTATTAGTGAACAAGCACCCCGGGGTAGCGCGCACGCACACACACACACACACACACACACACACACACAAATCAAATATGCAAATGAATGACATGATCCATAAGTGTGGAGAGATGAGGTAAGGAATAACAATAAATATGTTGACGGACAGGCCAGGACCAGAGTGACGGATGTTAGGGTCCAGTTTGATGGTCGCTATTCTTTCTGCTCGCCGTGTCTGTATAAGATGCTCACACGGCGAGATTAACAGCATGTGCAGGGTTTGCATGTTGATTACATAAACTTTAATAATGTTTGGTGGTGCGTGACCTTGTTTCGCCCCGGCCCACACACCGCTCTGCATATGAAATTAATCAAGCTGGATTTGCATTAAAGTGTGCATACTGACGTAAAGTCAGCGTGTTTAAACAGAGAAGTGGGGATCATTGAAATAGAAATTATCTATATATCAAATGGGTGTTGTGCAAAGCATGCTGTGGGCTTGACTTGACCTTTTAGCTTGAGTGCTTCTTTTTTTCCCAATCTTTTTTAGCCTTAAAAATGAACAAAGCTATTTATACATAACATCAACATGCAGGGATACTATCCTGTAAAAGAATAGGCAGAGGAATTTTCTACTGTCACTTTGTTTCGGTCAAAAAACAAAACAAAAATTATATTTGAAGCGTAAAACCACAACAAGTCCGGCTGTCAGACCTCTTTAGCTCGGTTCGCATACTTGAAGCCTTTTCCATTTCTCAACTTCTTGCTTAATGCCGCCGGATAGAATAATGGTGAAGTTTGATTTTTAAATGGCTGCTGGAATAATATCCTTGAAATCGGGGATGATCACCGTTGTCTGTCAAACCACCCCCCCTTCCCCCCCTTACCTCCCCATTGCAGTCACGTGATGCTCTCTAGCTGATCCAAGGAGAGAAATGCATTGGAACAGGTGGAGCCGTGGACCATATCCCATTAGCAAACCTGCCAAAGGTCGGTCCCTGTAGGAGCAAACTCTCCTCTCCATGCACCATAGGCACATGGTCCTGTATATAGAATCAAATTTATGCACTAAAACCTGCTTCTCGGGCAAAAAAAAATAAGGTGGGAAGGATGAGCATGTCGATCACAGCTTTCAGTACCTTTAATAAATATGTAAAATACTCATCGCAAAGACATTTCTGTGTGAGGAATGCAACATAGCCTGGAAGCATTTACAGAACAGTCATTTGCAATGAAAATCAGTGAGTGAAAATGTACTGCAGGCATGCTGATGTGTGTATGGATGGTGCATGTGAAGGGCATACATAGCTCTGACTTTGGCTTTGACTGGTTTTGATGTTCGCCCCTGGCTTCATGACTCTTCCCATGCACTTGGCAGCACATTAAGGCAAACACTTTCATTTCTATACATAGTAATGTCAAATCGGTGGCCTTTTTTTTTGTGGTACAAGAAAATTAAGTGTAAGAAAACTTTAGCCAAGGAATTTTTTTTTATCAATCATGATGCCATCTGTGCATTTTAAGATGTATCTTAAGCAAGATGTGACTGGATTTAATCCATAAATGAAAAGGTAGAGTGAAAAAAACTTTAGCCGATTATTCGTTATCATCCACATTATACTTGTTAAAGTTATTATCCAATGGGAATTCCCTCTATAGCTAAGAGATCAACAACAACATGCAGTTTAACAATCTACACATCTTGCCAAGATGCTATGGTAAATAGCCTATTAAAATAAAAGATTTGTAATGAGCTGTCAAAGCATTGTCTTTGTCGTAAATGGGAGTCAAAGATCAACCAACGCTGACATTTATGTTGCATTGAAAGGTCAACGCACTGCAAATAAAGGAAAACAAGCAATTAGACAAATGCACAAAATGTATAAGGCAAAATATAATAACAACAGAAAAAACAAAACATGATATCCCTATTGAATAGCATCAATTGGAGTTGTAGGAAAAGCTACTAAAGAATCCAATAAAGCATCTTGATGGATGAGCCGCAAAAAGTCCAGTCCGGCCGACTTTGTTCAACGCAGCTCTGCAGGAGTTTGATCTTCCTTATTGGATTCTGTGAAGAACTTCAGTCATCCGGATCACGGTCGAACTAAGGATGACAAAAATGATCATTGTTGTTGCTATGGTTTGCAGCGGTCAAGTCTATCTTTAAATATATTTGATTATGGTTTCTGACTTTTAAAACTCAGTTCTGTTTTTTTAATTCTAGAATGTAATAATAAGGATTTTATGCTTGTGTGCTTATGGGTCTAAAAAGTAAAGCAAAGTTGTTTTGTTTTATTTATTCTTTATTACTATCAATAATAAATATATATATATATATATATATATATATATATATTAGCTCCACCTGTTACCTTCTAGTTGTAGTATAATTGATTTTAAGTGCTTTCACCTTGAAAGCACTTCATGGTTGGCTGGGTTTTAACTCATGACTTCCAGCTACTTAGCGTAACTGCTGCTCCCCTATGAACCGGAGTGCAGCCCCATATCCTCGGTCAAATGCCTGCTGGATGACCCAGAGCCCTGACTCAAGACAAAAGAGGAATGAGCATTTGCAGCTAGAGCCTTCAGCGCTTGAACTCCCAAGCCCCATGGAGCTGAGGACTGCAGAGTCATCTTTTAAATCACTTCTCAAAAGACATCTTTTAAAAAATCCTATTAATTCTAGCACATGGTTTTATTGCCACTATTTATTTTTACTGTTGTTTATTTTATTGGCAACATTTCATTCTTATTTTTATTGTGCATTTTATTTTTTATTATTATTATTCCATCCAGTTACGTTCAATCCCATTTTAATTAATTGTTATAAAATAAAGGACATTCTTATTCTTATTATAAATGTCATTGACCAGCTGAGATTATTTTAGGTTAATCTTCTAGGCTTGCTACTGTCACACAGTTGATTTGAAATTATTAAGTTTTTGTTTTTGCTTTTATGTCAGCAACAAATAGAGCTTTGAGTATTTTTAAGTATATTGTGGAAGCTTGTCGAAACTCACTCATCTTGACAACATAGGCACCTCAGGAAGGATCACGGATGAAGGAAAAGGACGTGTTGCCATGGCGCATGATGGTTAGAGTGGGATTCTGTCAGTTCAGGAAAACAATATGAGAAGGCTGCTGCACCTTCGGTGTCCATCTGTTGGGCTGCACGTGGCGATGCGGTTTATCTGAGCTAAATATGCATGCCATTGCTTTTGCAGCATGTCAGTTTTCTTGTTATTTGGAAATGAATGCTTTTGAAATTCTAGACACCCCATGCAGAGTTGATTGAACCAAAAAAACAGTTTAATTATCCTCCCCAAAGCCAGAGCCTGTTCTGTGTTTGCTACAAATACTAGTTTAACTGAGGAGGCAACAACAATCCTCCTTTTTTCTTGCCCCGTCTCAGGGTTTGACCAAACATAGTGTTGCATATACTAACTGTAGCTTTCGGTTGAATGTTGTTTCCTGAACATCACCAATCACTGAGGCTACATTTCACAATTTGAAAACTGATGGAGAATGTCAAGGTTATAATAACATAAAACTTAAAGTAATAAAAGTTCTGCATTATTTTTCTCAACCTTTTTGTTTGACTTTATCCCTCTATGTACTTTATATATATATATATAACAATAAATAAATCAATATTTGCATCATAATAATCTTTGCTATTCATCCACCACATGGCCAGGGGGTACCAGTTGCGCTTAGCATATTGTGCACTACTTTTCTTTTGTTTTGTTGTGATCTTTTTCTAACGTAAAAGTGCAACACAGATGAATAAATCTCTCACAGATTCAGGAACGTAGAACCGCTTAAAGCTCTAATAGATAATCCCAACAAGACTATAACTATCTTGAGTGAAATGCTTCTGGTGCTGCAACCAAATTCAAAATAAGAGGTCATTCATAGGTCTTTCTGTTGCTATTACTAAAATCATTTTAGATAATATAACAAAACAAACGGACGCCCATTCCTTATAGGATATACATTCATCCATCTTCTTCAATAGGGAGACGATTATCCGAATCCGGGTTACCCTGGATTCTATCCCAGCTGCCGCAATTTGAATATTGTACAGAATGGAAGAAGGGAAGGGCTGCAAATGCAGTTCAAAACAAAATGTAGCTCAGACAGAGGCGGCGCCTCCTTTCTCATCCCATCTAATCTATCCTCCTTTATACACTCCCTGAGAGATGGACAACGTGGATCCTCAAGCACTTCTGCCTGTGATTGTCACCGTAACTGGTCTATTACAAAGCAGTGCTTGTGCTCATAAAACGGGTACCATTGCAGTTTACTATAATATTTCCCAAATTGTTTCATTCCCATGCAATGAAAGGTTTTTCTGGAAGTTCCTGCTTTTTGTTGTATGAAAGATTAATAAACTGCATTATTGGCTCGTGCCTCTCATGCCTCTCATGCTGGAGTTGCATGTTATGCAAGTCACGTACATTTTATCCTGCATTGCAATGACTCAAATGCCATTAGCATGAATTTTGCACAAGCAACTCCACGTAGACTCATGGAAATATGGTTGGTGAAGCTTTTTATCTGGTTTTAATCATAAATGAACATTAAAAGATCAAGCAGACAAGGACACAGCACTAGGATATAGTGGTCTGTGTGAACTGAGCTACAGAGGGAACATTAGTAAAATCCATAGTAATATTGTAAGAAACTGAAATGGCTTTGAAGCATAAGGATAAGTAACGACTTCATTACATCACTTTGCACTTCATCAGTCGACCGTACTGCAGATACAGCTGAGCTGACTCTTCCAGTTGATGATTTACAACACTGTAATAAGGGAGTTATAAAACACTTTTATTATTTTCCCTTAAATGAGGTCTTAGTCAGGCCAGCATTTTGAGTGTGATTGTAAAGTTTAAATGTAGACTTTAAATGGTGCACCAATCTGCATCATCTCAGTCATGATACTGCATCTACTGCAAAGTAATCAAAACAGAACTATGTCAGCGTGAACAAGACATCACCCTGAAATACAACCCTTGTGAGCTTCAGCCTGGGAAATTGTATATTAATAATGTAACAGCTTCTTTAAAAAAAAACAACTTTTTTTTAATGCAGGATCATCAAAATGCAAACTCTAAATCCTGCGTGGTCAAATGCTGGCGCATATCTGAGCCGGCACATTGCAGGAGGGCAGGAGGGGCCGCTGCAGCGGCCTGAAGTGTCACGTGGAGGTTGAGAGCAGGGATGGCGGCGGGTGGAAAGCATGAGGATAGAGGACAAGTTTGCCTGGCTTTCTCGGTATAAATGTAGGTGTGGCTTATTACCTTTGCCAAAGAGTTCATGATTTTATTTATTGGATCAGATGCGTTACAAGAAAAAGTGAGACTTTTATCAAATTTAGTAGAAAGGTGTACTGGAAACATTTCATCAGAGGGTTGATAAATAATGTTTCTATTTGCGAGTTAGTCCCTCCTAAACTGACTTGAGAGAGTCAGGATGGGTGAGCAAGGTTAGCAATGAATGAAAAGAGGGAGTTGCAAACCACACGTCCACAAATCACAGGAACTATTATTCTCAACATAGTAACATTTCAAATATAGGTGGGGAAAAACATATTTTTTAAGAAGCTGCAAGTGTGAATACTGGATTTGGTAGAGCTGACACTTTAACTCCAAGGCTGTGTTACAAGTTGAATCATATCAACGCCGTATGAAAAATGTGAAATATTTTTAGGTTTGTTGAAAAGCCTTTTATTCAACCGCGGTACAGTGGAGAGATGTGAGAATGTCTTTCATCTGCCGGTTTAAAAAAGTGAAAGGAAAGGAATAACAAGCATTAATGACTCAGTGTTATCACACGATCGATTGAAAGTGTCTCCAAATGCGGTGGATGTCAGTCACGATGCATCTGGAGTGCAGCTCGGTTGGTTGTGGCTCTTCTCCGTGGCTTAAGTAAAGCCTCGGCATGTAAGATGGACAAGCTGCGCTGATTGGGGAAGACAAGTTGTGTTCATTTGAATCTTCTTAAGCTTTTGTCAAGATGCAGCGGTAGCATCTAAAGATTCTACTTCCTTTCTTCTCCGTTTTTCCCTGCAAAATGCATTTATTGAGTCCTACTGAGAAAATAGGCTTGTCAACAAAAGACAAAAGACCCATCTTATAATGAATTCCACTGAACTGCAGTATTAAATGCTTCATGTTAAAATAAGGCTCTACCTGTCATACCTGTCATACCTGTCTTCATAGAATAACCTTCAGTGAGCCGTGACTATTGCTCAGTTTTGTTTGCATTCCTTTCAATACTGTGAAGGCCAAGTGTCGTCAAATGTTCTGAGAACAACAGGAAGTAAAACACATCACTCAATACTCAATACAAGACATTTTTCATCCATCAGTGTTTTCTTCAAAGATAGTCACAACAAAAGCCACATCCTTGAAATAAAAAGAAAATATCATTTTTTTGTTGACAAAATCTGAAACAAACTGAACAATAAAAGCTTTTTAAGCTATAAGTTATTTCCAAATTGAAGGCCAGAAAATATAGAAATAATGTTTTGTGGTGTTCCAATCAATCAACAAAGAAGAGTAAAGAACAGAAAGGGGGACAAGAGAGTCCCCTGAGGAACTCCTCTTCCCTTGCCCACTATTTCAGACCAGTCAGGGAGTCCGCAATCCATGAAACGGCGGATTGCAGAAGGTAAAGTGACGATCTCACCGGCGTCCTCAGGTGGGTCAAGATTAGCGCCTTCATCACCTATGACGTCAGTGCTGCCGGTTGGTCATTCTTGAAGCTGGGTGGGATCCATTTATAGGGGACACGAACCACGGCACACTTAGAAGAGATGCAGACAGCTGGCTGGCGCTGATGCCGTCAGGTCCCACAGCCTTGTGTTGATGGGCTGCTTCCAGCTGTTTCCACACCCGGCTAGCTGTCACAGTCCAAAGGGTTCTGACTGTCCATGGGGAAGTGTTAAGAATGAGGGGGGGGGGGGGGATTTAGCCTTGTGTGCTCACTGCAGGGGATAAGGGGAAGAAGGTAGGAGCTTTGGGGGGTAAAGTTAGGTGTGATGGGGGCTGGGAGAGAGGAGGGCTGCAAGCTAAACCTGCTGAAGAAACAGTTCAGCTCGTTGGCTTGCTCCCGGCTGCCTCTTCTTTCAGACTCTCCTGATTTTCTTCATCCCTCATGTTGTTCACTTGGACTTTGTTCTCCAGCATCAACCTGTGAGACGTCTTGCACTGCTTCATTTTGTCTTTCAGCTCTCTCTGGATGCCCTTCAGCCGTAGTCTCTCTCCTGACCTGAAGGCCTCCTTTTTCTTGTTCAGGAACCCCTTTCAGTTCACCGTTATGTGAACACTGAGATTCATTTCTGCACCAAATGTGATTTATTGTGTTTGACAGCAAGCAGGCAACACTGTCTTATTTTTTTTGCAACAGTCTTAAGACGCTCAGTGCTCCTGGAAGAAATCGTTTAAACAAGGGTGGAATGAGAACACATTGCATTTTGTCTGAAACATTTAGGTACACCGTGTCTTTCGAATGATGCACGGTTGGCACCACAAGGAATAATGTGCACCTAGAATATATATATATATATATATATAATCCCTACAGGATAGGCCCACCGATTCATGAACCTTCTGTGACCGTGAGCACAAACCCTGAGCCCTTCTCTTCCCTGTTGCACAGCGATGATGACCGCCCCATGATGGTTTCTTCACATTCGAGAGCCACAGCGTGGAACATTGCACGCCGTTTTACTGCCGTGGTCTTTCTCTTTTTAAGGTATGAGTAGTTGCTTGATTTAGGAGGCCCTTCTGCACAAACGCTGTGCTAGTCATTACGGTACCTGTCACTTACCGGGATTTAAAAAAAAATATATATATTTGCTCGTGTCTTTTGCTCACGGCACCATTCTGAAGGAAGTGTTGTGTGTGTGAACGTCTCAGAATACATGTGTTTATTGGATTTTACACATCTGGGATCGTTACATCACACCACATTCACTGTGTCTATTACATCCTGCACCCTTCTTCAATTTTGGCAAAGAGTTACTGACTGTCTCAACTCTGTTTGCATATTTTACACTCATGTTTTATTTATATAAAGTGTGACTCACTGTCTGGAGGAGCACGCTTCTTGTGTAAATGAGAATTTGTGTTTCATAAAACAGGGAGGAAGTATAGTGTACTACTGCGAGAACAACAGTCATTAAAAAAAAAAACAATTCAGTCACATGCAGTTTTAAATATTCCCTTGGGCCTCACCTCTTTTTGAATGTTTAAATACTTATTCAAACTGGATGTCAGAGATGACATATAATTAAAAGCAGATTTTTTTTTTTAAAGTAATTGAAGATCGTGCTTTAAGTTCAAAGTAAGCATTGAAAACAAATGTTTCAGTGCAAGGGGCAAAATAATAGATTAACTACTTTGATGCAAATACAGTCAGCACTAATTCACTTTCAAAATCTCCTTTTGATCAATCTGATGGTGACATCATCCAAGCAGTCCTGCAAGACGCCTCAGTTACCTGGAAGCCCGAGTGGAATTCCAAGGAAGAGACAAGCTACTTTGTGGCATCTGTGTTGCGACGTAGGACTCACCCTCTGATCTCACCGAACGCTGACATCAAGACAAACAGAGGAAATAAGCTGTGGCATCAAATCAACAAACAGCTGTCAACCATCCCCGTGTTACATGACAGGCGCAGCCGTGATGATAACAACGGCGCATAAACGGAAAGGGACAGATCGACACGCTCCGTTTGGGTGACAGAGTGCCCAGCCCTGGGAAAGGTGTGGGACAGTCTGCTTTTTTAAAATTAAGAATCATGTCTAACACTGCAGAGGCCGCAAAATCACACAGGCTTCCTGAAACAGAGGGAGCATCCAAATCTCAAATATCCACTTGCAATCTTTTTTCTGCATGCCACGGGAATTAGGTGATCTAATTAGGCATAATAATCAAAGCTACAATCATCTGTTGTTCACAGTGAGTTCTTTATCATCTTCAAATTCGTCATAATGGATGCATTTCCGTGCGAGATATGAATGGACACAATTAGAATGTGAAAAGAAAGCAATCAACTGAATTGCATTGGTGATGTCACCAAAGCTGCGTGCCAGCAGTCCCCTGATAATGCAGCTACAATGATTGCTTGTTATCTGCATAATGGTGCCAACCCGTACTCAGTCTCCCGGCTTCCCTCGGTGTATTCTGCATCACTCGAATATTTGGTAGCTGAGATATGATCACAAAACACTTTATTGGGTCTCTGTTTTCTTTCCCCCCAGTTTTTCTTGCTGGTGTCGTTTGTTAGCGATGACGGAGGAAGATATAAACTCAGGTAACAATAAATGTACTTTTCAGTCATCACAAATAATTCTCAAAACATCGCATACCATCGAGCTTTAGGGGCGAAGCGGGACGCAGATTACATCCCATCCTCTGTTACATCTTTTGGGACTAGCACAAGGCTTTCTGCCTCCATCAACAATATAGATCTTCTTTGGTTTGACAACTCCAGTCAATTGTCCATGTCTAATGGTTTGCATTCTAATATCGAAATGCGGAACAATATGGAACCACTTCTGGGGGTGGGGGGGGCAGATGCAGTTGCCCGTAGCCTGGGAAACAATCGTATATGGAATTATATATTTTCCTTCAAGGCAATATTATTCACACATCTCTGGTATAAATGATCCAGGATGAGCTTGCCTTTCGGTAGCTTTCGGATGATGCTGGAGAGATTGCAAAGCTGCGATTGCACGTGTGCAATCAAATGTAGGCCACAGGCATCACTAAAGCATGTGAAGCTCTCTATGATGTTTGCAGAGCAATTCACAAACAGAACAGCAGACATCGGATAAACTTCAAAGATAAGCGCCTACGACAATGTACAGTATGTTCTAGGTGTCTTTGTTGTTGCTGTTGTGTGAGATTAAAGGAAGGGCTACGGCACACAGCATCTGAATGCCTTGTTGGGGAATACAAAGGCAGAAACTGTAGAGATCACACCATTTTCTAAAATTGTATTGTTTGTGACAATGGATATGTCCAACGTGCAATATAACTTTGTTGAAGCACTCTATAATGTGTTCTATGTGATCAGATGTGACAAGACTGACACAAGTAGCTTCCTTATTTCTGCAAATCTGCCATACGTTTTGAATAAACAGAATCTTAAAGGAAATAATAATTGTGTGGATCTAGTTGTGTGTGTGTGTGTGAGAGAGAGAGAAAGAGAATCTGGCGGGACTGCTTTGGTAAGCCGGTAAAGAAATTATAAAAAGTTGCATGCATGCTTATAGGCGGCTGCAATGTCCTTAGAGATGATTGATCAGTTTGATAAGAAACACTTATTTCCATGGAAAAATGTTGGCTGCAGAAACAGTGGTTTACCCGTAGCGATGGTGGAGCAGCATTTAAGAACTCCAATGTGGCATATTTGACCACATAAGTGTCTTTTTTTTCCCACTGCATAGTATGACATGACTCAATACGTTGCATTCTGCCACAGAATGCATTAATGGAAAGGCAAGGTTATTTGCATTGCATATTCAGGTTTTATTTATTTTTTATACACAAAATAGCACATACCTTAAGGCCATGTTCACACCCATCTTGCTTGGTCCAAGATTAAAATGTTCATTGCAGTGAAATAAATTAACCAAAGCCGCTGGCATACAAAAATTTATTCAACCTCGAAAATATATTTTTGGAGCAAACTTGTAGCAAGCAGATTATTTGGAGTTAATTGAAGATCGATGGAGCATTAAAACCTGAATGTTCCTCTCAATATCTAGTTTTGGCTCCATTAGAAGTCAATCAGGACTTACTCATTGCCAAATGGAAATCAGAAAAGCAGAGATTTGACTCTGGGTTCAAGAACAGGTGAAAGAACATGCTCAGCCTCGCTGCTTTATATGGCCATCAGCTCTTGGAGATATAAAAGCTTGGAGTCAGATGCTGTCATTTATTAAATGAAGAGAGGCACAAAACATTCAAGATTTGTGACCTCCTAAAGCTAAAGGAGACTTTTTCATTTGATCATTTCTAAAGTTACAGGATGTAAAGTGTTTTTTTCTTAAATCTCTGCAATAGAATTGTGAAAATGAATTGCAAACGCCTCAATATGTAAGTGGTTAGGGTTAAATGTCTTCACTCCATGTAGTTAATATTAAAATGTTAAGTGGCTAACAGTGAATAAGCACAAGTGAATCCAATTTTGGCAGTAAACATTGTGTAGATGCGTTCCTTATGATTGCTCTGGATGATACTTTATGTAGGATAAACATGCTTTTGCAAGGGGCTTTATAGTCCCTTTAAATTATATCCTGTTGGAAACAGTTGAATATAACATGAGAGGGATGTAGGTGGTGTTTTCAGTGTCACACACTCGTGGGTGCCTCGCTTGCATCTTCAACATGACAGCAACACACAAAAAAAAAACACAACTGTTTCAAAAAGCCGCATTAGCAACGATTTAATCAGGCCTTGGACCGCCTGACACCATTACTGCTCTAATTATTCTCAAAGTGCCTGGTGTCTGAATATGATCTGATCTTCAACAGAAACTCACAGAGGATCTGGAAGTGCATATAAAATCTAAAAGGAACTTTCGCCTCTTTAGGGAATAGATACTTAACAAGCTCAACAGCCTTTGAGTTGCCTGGAGACAACGTCAGGGCTATAATGCATTAAGGAAGGAAATCAAGTCCCCAACACAGAAAACGAGACAGAAGCTGCAGAGGCTCTGACTAAGCTGTGGGCGGTGGCCTCCAGAGCTGCAGGGCTGCTGAGGACAAATGGCAAAGAAGAAAGAAATAAAGGAAAGTTTATATTCGGAATCAATACAGGCAACATAATGGGCAATCACTAAGGCAGTGACCTTTGGATAAAGCCCATTTAATGCCATATCCAGGTTTTAATCTATAGTAAACAATCCCCTATAAGATACAGCCAGAGTTGGAGGCTGGAAAAGGCATTTCAAAGCACCAATGCTGCTCTGGACTCTTTACTTTGTGATATATCGAATCACACGAGTGGTTAATGATAAACAGAGTCAAGCACTGTCAACACTATTTCTTTCTAAAAGCCTTCACTATTTTTCCGTCTTCCACTTTTCCTCACATGAACTAAAACCTGAAAACATGTCAGTTGTATTGATGGGACTGCAGGGTTCTGCACTACAGACAAAGCCCTCAATCTCTCGGGGTCTCCGTCCTTCTTCCTCCCACCCTCTGACAATAACCTGGAAACCACTGTTTGAGAAATGCCCCCCCCCCCCTTCCTCATCCTTATCCCAGTTGTCTTGTTGCTGCGGAGGCATACAAAGAATGATTTAATGAAGAGCACGAGGACTGTTTCACATCCTCTTTAGCGATGCAAAAGGCCAGGCATTGGGGATGGTGGTGTTGGTAAGCTGATTCACCATCATCTGTTGGCTTGCCATGAAATTGTGTGCAGATGTTAGACATCCTCTGAGGACTTTTAAATGATCCCACTACTGCCACCATGAGTTTGACATGCGTGGTTGTCATCGCAATGCCCTGACAGATGATGGCCATTAAATAGGGCTGCGTGATATACTGTGGCAGCGTCGAATGTGGGCATATCACCTCATGGGATAAATGAACTCAAACGTGTCACGCTTCGACTTTTTTTCTGGCGCCCGATAAAAAGGGAAATGTGCGGTTCTTATTTTGCATCACTAATTTGCAATCTGATTTGAAATAGAGAAAGGGAGTTTGCTCTGTGTGCACGGCGGGCGTGTCTCAAAGCTGCCTTTGTCCCCCTGCTGTACCGTTTGCATTACAATGCATTTAGCCAGCTCTCTATAAAAAGCTTTTCCATAGAGTCTTTACATGCACAAACACATATATATATATATATACATACACACACACACACACATAACAAATAGATAAACACGACACTTTCGTTTTTGCTGATGTTGCATATCAAGACGTGAATTGGACAACACCGTTATTGCAGCGTTGGGATGGTCATAATAAAATGTGCAGTTTTATCATGAAGCCACAGATGTAAGGAATCGTAAAGTGTCGCCGCCGCTCTTCAACAAGAAGCGATGCCCTTGAACCACATGACAGGTGTGGCTCATTAAGGAGCTAATCACACAGCCTCACTCGTGAACAGGTGTGCCTTTGGCTGCTCGCAGTAAAAGGCCACTTTTCAGTTTGCCTGATATTTTGCTGTATGAATGTATTAAATGGTAAAAACTAATTCTCTCCCACCAGCCGTGCTGAATATTGTGTTGTAATTTGCAACTGCAGCATGGTAATGCTACGCTGCTACTGCATCTAATAAGCTTTCAGGCTAAATAACTTCAAAGCAACATTTTTGCCATCGCATTGTTAGCATACTGCTGTGGTGCCATTACCATTCGGCTCAAAGCTTTCAAAAACAATGCCTCATAGAGACACAAGCGTGTCTACACAATCTTTGTTTTTTTTATTATGATTTCATTATGCTCAAGGTTCCAGGAAAAAAGCGGACTGCTGATGCAAATCCTTCAGGTATTTCCTTCATTAAATTTCCCTCGGGTTATCAATCGTTGCTGTTGAGCTTGTGCTCTTTGAGCGATATCTTGTCACTCATGCAATATATCTACGTTCGTCCTATTTAAAGTATTTTTTTTAGAAAAAATATAAATAACAAATGTTGATCTACATTTGAATATTTCATAGGCCAGCTTGAATAACAGCATATTGTTTGAAGAAAATGAAAACGGTAAATCAGAGAGTGAAGATGCCCTCTGGGGATGATTTTTATGATCTGTTCTTCCGGGAGAAAAACAACAGAGAAGTAAAGACTTTGATTAATTTGATTGGCATCTATTTTGATGGCTGCTGAAGTGTCCAGGTGCCCTCTTATCTAATTCTCTGTTCGGCTGGGAGGCTGGAGTCCATAATAGCCTCGTTATGGAAGCCTGTTAAATTCATTATGAAAGAAGGAAGCAGGAGCAACTGTGGGGGCAAGAGCTGAGCTATTCTGACATTCTTCTGGCAGAGAATCTGCAGGGGGAATAGTGTATCTCATTTCATTAGATTTCATTAGATAACGCCTCGCTTTTCACAAGCAGTTAAAAAGATAAAATGCTATTTTGCACTTTTGCTATGTCCTCTGCCCACACAAAGCTGCTTCCAAGAAAGTGTCGTGTCAAAAATGAGGTGGGGGAAAAAGTCTTGTTTTGAATGTTAGTTGGAGGACTTTAATGCCACGGTCTGCAGAACCTCCTGTCTCTACATAAATTATCACGGTTCCCACCAGATGACAATGACACACAGTCTTGCTTTAGAAAGAGAATATGCTAGACTGAATTTTACATAGAAGTCATATTCCTGCACACTGTTCTTATCACATACTGTATAAGACACGAGCAGAGTTACAGCCACAAGGTACCTATCCTATCCTTAAAAGTCTTAAAAATGATAGTTTATGATATTCAAGGTGTAAAAACATCTGATATTTTTGTAAGTGGGGCATTAAAATGTATTTGTGGCAGAATTAATGAGAATGCCTGTTTTTTGTTTTAGTTTATATTTTCTGATATTTCAATAACCCCACAATAGTGACTATACTTATGCAACATCCTTCGTGTATCTAAAATATTCCACTTTGTTATATGGTGGTGCAGCTGTGATAGACATTTCAATTTGAGGAACAATATATTTGAAAGAAAAGGCAAGAGTGGGCAAAAAAAAGAGAAGAATACAAAGCTGCAATCAATCTCAACCTTGGCTAAGAGTAAGTTGGGCAGGGAGGCAGGCAGGAGGACAAGAGCTATTGTGTACTAGTTGTAACCATCAGACAATTTATAGGAGGCATTCCCTTTGTGAACTTTGTTGTGAAGTTTTCAAGTTGAAGAGATGCAAAACACGTATGTGCACACACTATTTGAAATGCACCAGTACTTGTTAGGCTAAGGTCTTTGCTGCTGCTGCCACTGCTGGTTAGCTTAAGTTCTATGCTGCTGCTCACCAGCGTAAGACTTTGCTCTAACAAAGAATTTAAGGGCTGCAACACTTTTTCTTCTACTGCTGATGATTTCTCGGTCATGTTTTTCAAGGACACCGATAGTTCGCTGAGGAGCAAACAGAAGGGATTCAAAAATGTCAATGAAGGATTTTTTTCACTCAGTTTTTTATGTTTTTTCATCGAGGAGCCGAGGAAAAAGTGCAAAGTCTTACAGAAAAAAAGAATTGCAGCATTTACTTCAACTTTATGCCAAAACCAGAAAAATACAAGCGAGGGAACAATATATTGAAATGTTTTCCTTGATTGAGTTTTTGTGTTATGTTATTATGAGAACTGGTAGAATATTTGGTCCATACTGCAACATCTTGGTAAATAAGAGGAAACACTGACATAGCACGGTTCAGCTCTCAGGGGGGGGGGCTTCTTCCTCTCTCCCCGTGTTTCCTGAATCAATCCGACTGTAGCACGCTTCATAATTTAGCCCTTTTACTCCTCCATGACTTTCACTTGAGCAATCAGCTGAAATGTCAACCAAATTAGCAGGCAGACTACCAGCAAGCATCACTTCCACACAGCCACGGCATTGCTTCCACACAGAGGAGAAAAGACAGCTACGCAGCTCCCAACAAGCTGTTAATGCAGAAGGTGCATCTGTTAAGAAGTGAGAAACACATCCTACTCTGGGAAGTGCCTCCTCCACCCCTGCCTGTGCACACTGGAGTCTCTTTATTGCTGTGTTTATTCCCATTTCGGGATTGTTTATTATCGTCCCCCCCCCCTTGCACTATTTCCATGTTGACACATCAGGGCGCATCAGCCAATCACGTAGAGCAAAAGTGTAATGGTGTTCTCTTTACCCTCGTAGTGGTAAATATGGAGGATATATAGAATAGAAAAAGGAGTGCATGTGGGTGCACATAATTATCATTAGACAGTTTAAATGAGTACAGTTTAATATTTACCAGATAGTATGTGTCATTATCTAAAGCGAGTTCAAATCTGCATGGCCTTTAATTACAACAACAAGAAAAGAGACTCCTGTAACATGGCTTGCTTATTTTAGAAGTAAACTAAAAATAAAAGCTATCTCCAGCCCATTTCCTTTCAGCCTCATCTCTGGTAAATGTCCGAATGAGTCATCAATGCCATTCCTTTATTTTGTGGATACTTTGTGTCTAATAAGAAGTGCAATTTATTGACAGTCAAATCCAAGGACCCCTTTACACACAAAAAAAACCCCCAAGCCCTTCTAATTCAAGTTTCCTTTTAAATTCCTAACCTCCTGTCACATACATAAGTCCAGAACGTATGGCTTTAACTTATCTTTTCTTTTTGTAAACTCGATCGACATCCTGTCATGCCTGCAGCTGTGTGTTTGAGACTGCCTGTATCCTTGACGACAGCTGTCTCCTCATGAATGTTTTATTCAGACCCAAATACATCTCCGGCCTGGCTTCCATTAGTTGGACGCATTCATCATATTGTACAGTAAAATATGACCAACAACCAATCATGTTCCTCCAAATGTTACGGTTTGAATAACCTTTCATTCGTAATATATCAATGATCATGCTGTTCCCCATTTTCAATGGCATTACCACACACACACACACACACCTTACAGCAGTAGGGCAGCTAACGATGGTGCTTATTGTGACTTTGGGACAGGTCACATTAGTATTCCTGACACTGCAATGGCAGAATCCCATTGCGTGATGTGTGTGTGATACGTTTTCTCACTAAATGCAATTAAGAAACGCTTTTCTGTAACACTAAAAATCATAAATCGAGTTAAGATGGAATTTCAGACTTAGAATGTTTCTGTAATGAGGCCCCAGTACTCTAAATACCAATACTAATAATGCTTCATTAAATCTGCATGCCGTGAATGATTCAGCTGAATAAGGGAATGCAGCAGGGTTGCACTTTAATTAATTCTAGCCAGCAGGGACGCATTTTTTACTTGTTTATGATTGTGCCATAATTCTCAAAGGCCCTGTTCAACCCCCTCAATATGTCATGTTTAATCATGCCAGGAAAAGATGGAGGCTGGTGCTTACCTAAGACAAATGGTTCCTCTTTACATCTTCGACTTACATCCTCTAAGTTTGGCACACGAGAACGCCGTTGCATCGTCTTTGCTGCTGTAAACAGAAAGTTATCGGAAGGCATTTGTTCCCTGCCTTAAAGTGTCTGACAAGCTGTCTGATGTCGTGTTTTACACAAGCAGCAATTTCTTAACAGGGTTTTCTTTCAACGACAGCCATCGCAGCCATGAAGATCGAAGCAACTGTCAGAATTATTGCAAGAGATAAAATGTTTATGCTCCTGAACGGCTGGGTGGAAAAGTCTTTGCGTTGTGTGTTCATTCGTGATATCAGATCTATCGGAAGTTTTGAAACTTTTAGTTGCCACAGCCTCATCGTTCACCTTTGCTGCTACAAAGGTCATTCTATTTAAACAGAATAATACAGTCACCCACGCTCTGATTATCTTTCACTTGTTTATTTAATTACCTTCAGCAGAAAGGCACCTTTATGTACGCTGGCACAAATGTTTTATTGACTCATCGACATTGCTTCTCCTTTGTGAAGTGAGGCAGTCATTGGGAATACATTCTTTATTCTAAGGCTCCCTCCAGCAATCCTCAAACAATAAAAAAAAAAAGTCCTGCATGTAAAAATTGTGAATGTTATGACAGCAAATATAGGAATATAATGCAAATTGATGTACATTTCATAAGTATAAAGCACAGCATAAAGAAGAAGATTGAAATTCATAAGGCAAACCCTTGGCCACTGAAACTCGCCTCGTGGTATGAAGGCTGTTGAACAACCAATTATGCATTGTGGGCTACAGGTAATTAATTGTCATGCCCCAGCAGGCATTGTGTTATAATTACTTAAAGAAGTTTGAACAGAGCTACCAGAATACCTGATTTTGTGTGTGACTCCTCATAAAGCTAACACCGGCTGAGCTCCACACACGAGGTGAGTTCTTTTGGCAGGACAGGATGAGCTCCTTCCGATGGACAAAACTTTCTCTCTCTCTCAAGCAAAAGACCATCTGGGAATGGGATACGAAATATATATATGTATGTATCTTTTGGATCTACCCTTGTTTTGTCGCTACTTAGTTGTTTCATCAATAACTCAGCAAAGGTGATTTAGAAGTAACATTAAATGAAATATTCAAAAGAAGATTAGAAGAAAATTAATGTGAGTTACTGGGATGCGAAGGCTTGGTCTTCTATCAGATCTATCAGCGTTTTGGTTGAATTTTGAACGATTAATTGATTATTATTTGCTGTAGTATTAACTGGCCATGTCCTATAGTCTTGTGTTTCGTCTAGGTTTAGCTATAATGGACTGGATGAAACCTTTCATACCCAAACCTGGACAAAACGGCAGCTTTTTTGAATTCTTTGTTGGTCTTATGGATTTAAACAGTGCATCGTCTCAGTTTTTGGACACAAAGCCCGGAGCATCTCCTCACGTTGCTTGGAGAAGTGTGTACATTCAGAGCACAGGACTGACCAGGATGCCGCATTTTGTAAGACGCTTCAACATTTCGGAGAGAGAGCCGAAGACAAAGTTATGACAGTGATTCCCTGGTAATGAAATGAATGCTGGAGACTGTTCCAGGTTGTTCTGTCTTTCTTGACTCGACAAACTGTGCACATTTCTCCCAGCTAAACTTTATTCAGTGAACTTAAATTACACACACACACACACTTCGGAATCTGTGGCAGGCATCAAATTCAGATTATTTTCTTTCTGTAAATCGGATTTATCGGCATAGTATCTTAAAGTTTGTCTTGAATATATTTAAAAAAGTATATATATATATATATATATATATATATATTCAAGGATGTTGTAGACATTGCAGTCTGTAGTATTTTAGGTTTTAAACGCCACGTACACTTTTAGAATCAGGCTTGTCATTCAGACAGAAAGTCAGACAGAAAATATCTTAATTATAAAATATAACACAGACTCGCTGTAACAAGTGGTCATTAAGCAATCTGCACAATTTTGTGCTTCAGGCAAAAGTTCAGAATGAAATGATGCAATGAAGAGAAAGAATGTTTTCATTATCAGTAACTGCTGATTTTTAATCTACTGTATGAAGGTACTGTGATTTCCTACAAATTGTTTCCATGCAAGCGTTCCTAATTAAGAGTCAGTGCAAGTGCTGATACGATAAAAGCGATGATCTGCAGAATGCCTTTTCATTCTTTCTGCTTTTTTCACCGGCTGAATCTGGCACTTTAAACAAAGTACTGCTATTTAAATCAATACATCCCTCATTACAGAATTATGAATATTTCATCACCTAGTCTATTACTTCAAATGAATAATTTAACTGTGTTATATCTGTCAGGGTTGGGGGTTCATTGGTACCCTGGTCCCTCAGCTTTTAAACCCAACCAATCATTATGAATCTCTTTAAAAACACTGCGTAACCCCCACCAAGAAGGTCCAGGTTCAGGTTGAGAGACCCTCTCTAAAAATGTCAGGGCATCTTCATCGCCAATTAGCCATGATATATATATATACATTGAATCGAGAGCATTCTTCTGTCTTATAATGAACTTCATGAATGAGTTAATCTCACATGAATGTAGGACGTCTGCTCATTATAAATATTAAAATCTCCAGTGACCTAAAACAGTAATAAATCAGATGCTCAAGGGAGTAAAAAAGAAGAAGTGAGCTTCTCTGCAGTCTACAGGAGTTCATAACGACTTCATGCTTCTTCTTTTTTTTTAACATCATGAAGATCTTTGTTGCTCCTTTGTTGTCTCAGACATTTTATTGGGACATCTGCCAATTGGTACTTTGAAAGGGACTCATGTATTCAGATAATAAAGCGATTAAAGCGGCCTTCGGGAATTAGTTACCAGGGCAGTTTAACTGAAAGTGTCTGGTTTCATGATAAATAAAACAAAATGCAACATTCTGTTAAGAATATTTTATATGCAATCGCAATAGACTGCTGGAAAAATCAGTTCACTGCGGACACCAGGGGGATCTGATTAGGTGATTGGCAGCAGGTGATAATAAAAGGAGGAGGCGGGGACAAGCTGAATGAGTAGACCTGTCCGCCAGCCACGCCCTGAAAACACACAGATAGAGAGAGAGAGAGCGATACAGACACAGGGGCGATGGAGGACAGGGGTAGCCACACTACTTCATTAATATTAACCAAGTTATATTTGCATATTACCTCACCGACACCTTGACCTCAGATGTCACTGATCAGAAAATAATGTTAATTTTTTTTTAAATGTGTGGTTAATTGATTGTTGCATTTTAAAATAATGAAAAGAAATATTTCGATACGACGTGTTTTCCTTTTCCCTGTAAATAAAACGGCTGTGAAGGACAGGTCCATTTGTGTCAAGTATTTTCTCACTGCTTGTGAAGCCGATTGAGGATAATCAGCTATGAAAGATAGGGGGGGGTATTTATTTATTAGAAGAAAGTGGACATTTAAAGTATCTGGAATGATGAGCGTTATGATTAACAATATATCTATCTGTTGAAATGCATCTTATCACATTGAACAGTAGCCATTTAAGTGAGAGATGAGATTGAAATGATTGGGCACAAACTTTTGGAGTCCAAACTTTTGGCTGGTTGTGCATATTACAGGGGTGCGGGGGGGACTCCTCACCCACAGCTGCTTTTTAAAGAAAATGCTCCCAGAAATGTGACACTTTCTTGAGCTTACTTTCACCCTTTTAATGCGTGTCTTGTCTTCACATCGCGGTCTCCCAATGCCTGCTCATATCCTGCAGAGGTAGTCCCTGATGGAATTAAGGTTTGCTTAATTACAGTGAAATGTCATTTGAATATTTAAATAAAATAAAAATTCAGGGGGCGGCGGGGGTTATCACACGCCCTCAAATATATTACCTGTTGGAATTCCGTTATGCCAGATATGATCTAAACTCAGTAATACTACCAAAAGCAAAGCTTTATCATCAGCAACATCAAATTGACTATCATACATTAAATATCGAGCGAGTGGATTTTAACCTTCAGGATTTCCACAGGGAAACGGGATTGACCCCCCCTGCCCCACACACACACACTTAAACACACTTACACACACTTACACTTGAACTTCATCAAAATGAAGATAAGAGTTCTTTCAAGTGCTGAGCTGTGCTGGGTATTAAGTAACACAAGGTCAAATTCAGTTTTCATGTAAGATTATGGAAATGTCAGTCTGTTCTCTTCCTCTCAGCTCTCGAGTTTTACTTTGTTGCATCTTCTGTATCTTTTTCGAGTAGATTGTAGCTTTGCTCTACTCGAGTAGATTTTTCTCTTGTTACATTTGATGCAATCCTCAAGCTACTTTTATTTTGATGTGACTTTGTCTGAAGCACCATCAATGACTAACGCTGCAGTTTCCATATAGCACTAGCGTAGCAGCAAAACAGCTTCCGTGGTCTGTCAACACCACACACTGCGCCGGGCTGATGCTGAGGTGATGTTACTGCCAATCATTTCATTCAATGACATAAACACAAAGGATAGACAGATGATCATTCTCAGGGGCCTGTTTAAACAATAAAGGCTTGTTCTCCTTAGTCTGCTTTGTTTTCAATTGATTGGAACTTTAAGGTAATTTAAGCTCTGTTAATTTCCATTAACGCCACTTTGCTGTTTATTTATTTATTTAATTTACATTCATTGTTTTTTTTTATTTTGCATTCATGATTGCATGTTGGACAAAACCTTCTGCACACAACAACTAAGTAATGTATTTTCCTTTTTGTTTTTGTCTTTTTTCAATGAAATAAGTGACACCCCGCTTTGTTTGTTCTAGTGTCTTTCTGTGATTGGAGGGAGGGGCAGCAGTCTATATAATACGATGGATATGAAATCTTATTTTTGGTGCTTCTTGATTGCTTTTTTTTTTTTTGCAATTTAAAGATAGATTTACTCAATTACATTTGTCTACTCTACCCACATCACCACAAGGTGCAACGGTTCTGTAATGGCAGGTGTCAGTTGTTGGCCGCACCAATCTGCACCAGAAGAACCAGTTAAACCTATTGTGATCCTAATAAAGTGCACAGAGGAGCCCTTTTCTCGTGCTCCACGCCACATTGGTCTGGCAGGTGACAACGTGTAACACGTGACAGAACATGAGCAGCGAGCAATAACATTTTAATCAAAGACAAAAAGTCACTCAGACATTCTCTCTGTCACTCTGCCTTACCCAGACACTAATAAGCCAAGCTGCTGTGAACACATCAATTATTAGTTTGCCTCTGCAGCCCTTCAGTGGAGTTAACATCCTGGGTTCTGCGGACTTTCTCTCAGTTTTTACACATCTCCTTAAATTCACCGTTTTAAGTTACTTGCATACAACGTAAGTGTTTTTTTAAAAATGAAAATAGAGCATAATGAGCTGCACGGTGGCGCAGTGGAGAGCGCTGCTGCCTCACAGCAACAAGGTCCTAGGTTCGATTCCACCTGGGGCATTTCTGTGCTGAGTTAGTATGTTCTCTGTTATCCGTGTCTACGTGGGTTCTCTCCGGGTTCTCAGACTTGCTTCCATTACCAAAAACATGCAGCTTAGGTGAATCGATCTCTCTAAATTGTCTGTAGGCATTAGTGAGAGCATGAGTTTCTGTGTGGCGACTCGTACAGTGTGTACGCCGCATCTCGCCCGTACTCAGCTGCGATAAGAGCCAAGATTTGGATGAGCGGCTGAATCGCAATCGTCTCGTCTTCAAGAAGAAGAATGAACGAATGAGTTGCTCGAACATGATCTCAGATTTTGATTTGTTCCTAGGGATCATGTGATTCAATATTTATTTTTAAATTAGATTATAGCTTTATTCACGTGTCAGAATAGTTTTGCTATTAATAATGAAAATTTTAATAGGCTGAATTGCTTGACACCACAAAGGAAACTTTACTAAATGTGTGAATATTTCAAATGAGCTATTATCCATTTCTTAAATAAAGTTCACACCAGAATAACTACGCAATTCTCTTGTCCGAGACCAACGGTTCTGACTGTTTCTCAGGGCCTGTTTATCCCCAATAAGGGAAAATTAATAGTTTGACAACAGGTTTAAATCTTACAATCTTTTCAATATTTTTTTGTCAGTCTTATTACACTTCAACTAATTTCTTTTTTAATATGAAGGAAACAAATCGCTCTAAATGATCCTCCTCGACAGAAGTGTTGGCTGCACGAGAAACATTGTTTTCTGAAACATTTCTGCTCATTTAAAATGTTTCGCTCAAACAGGTTGCATGAATTGCTCTTATGAAGACTGAGTGTATAAATACATTTGGAGAATGCAGATGGCAGACCAAGGGCATCGCAAGTTTTACAATCTTGTCCTTCAAAAGGCTGCGCTCTGTAAATAAGGCATTTATGGAGTAGAAGCATCAGTGTCATAGCTCATAAAATGAATATATATATATATACGGTATGTGATTTAGTCCTTTTGGTTAGAATTAAAGCTGATGTGGATAAAACAGCTGCTTCTTCTACAACTATGAATAGACACCGACATTGATGGCACATTTGAATTCCTGACATACAGCTGTGATGAAGGGCTTCCACTGGGTTTCATATTTTTGCGAATTCGTTTTGCTGTAAGCTTTTAATCTTTGTCCAATGTCGGAGTGTCATTGAGACTCACTCTGTGTGGTGTGTATATAAACACAAAGGGCAGCACGGTGGCTACTACTGTGGTTCCCCCAGTGTCTGCGTGGGTTCTAAGGCTTCTTCCCACCACCAAAAACAAACAAACAACAAATTATTCAAATTGGTTACACTCAAATTGTCCATCGGTGTGAGTGTGTGAATGATTGTCTATCTATGTGTGGCCCTTAAATATTCCATAAATATCAGTCAATAATCAACCGAGATATTGAGGAACACATTTTGAAGCTCCATTGACTGCAATGTTAAATCAAATTTCAAAGTGATCCAGAATCCAGGATCTCTTTTGGATCGTCACCAAAAATGCAATACTGTAATATGTTCCTGGTACCATTTCCTGAAAATGTCATCCAGATTCATCCATAACTTTTTGAGTTAACTTGCTGACAGACAGACAGACAGACGCCGGCAATTACAACCCCCCCCCCCCGCCTCGCCTCGGCGGAGGTAATGAGCATGGACTATAATTACAGGATTACCTCAGTTTTAGATTTTCAATATTTTTCAAGGCTTAAAACTCAATTGCTTCTAATTTTTCTAAAGTACAGAAACTTTTGTGAGTTTTCAAAATAGGAAAAAAAACAGGTCAATGAAATATCACAAACTTTCCCCGCAGCAGCGCACACTTCCATTCATCTGGAAATGTTTTCATCAAAACATGACCTTTATTATCTCCTCTTTCTTCTTTTACCACAGCAAATTATCTGTCATCTCTCTCAACCTGTCCCTCTTCATCTTCCTCTGTCGCACTAATCGCCTTCAAGGCCTCCCTCATCACATCCTCCTTATAATATTTATATATTATATAATCTTTTGCAAGCAGGAATCAACCATTTTCTCATGGGCCCAGTTATTGGCATGCATATTTCTACAAGTTGCAGCTAGATGGAACAATTTGTTATGTCTGCTGGTGATACAAGGAAAACACAAGTATGATAATTATTGAATTCTCATGAATCCAGCACATAGAATCTTTAATACAGTGTTTCATAACTGCTGATTCGGGAGACAAGCATTCTCCATGCAAATATAAAAAATAAACCACTTGAAACGTCAATATAAAAAAGAAAATTTGGCTCACACTCATCCAAACCAGCGTGTTTAACAAGTCTGGTAAATGTTTTTAGCAGCGAACCAATCGCATCGCCAGCATCTGCTCCGAGATTCCACTGATAGCGATGGCGGAAGTTACTTATCTGGAAGAGCCTCTCTCTGGACTATCCCCTATCTCTCCATCCGCTGTCCTGGAGTCCCATTCAATGACAAACTGAACTGCTCTCTGCGGATCAATGGCTCATAAGTATAAACCAATTTCCTTCACAAACTGCACTCTGGGAAATAAACAGACTCTGCCAGAGGAGTCCTACACCACGAGCAACAATAGCCTCATTCATTTTTATCTGGTAGAACTTTGGCAGAAATGCCAAACTTCAGTAACGTGGTGTGGAAAGAAAAACAAAAGTCAAATTTAAGTGCAAATGTTTTATACAAAAACATCTGCGCTCTCTGAGTGCTTTCCTCGACTGTCTGACTCCCATTGCTTTCTCATTTTGCTAGTAGCGGTGTCACAGACCGTGTCGCCACGTTTTATAGATAAAAATGTAATTTGACGTCAAACAAATATTTATGGCTGAACTCCTGGTTTCTGCTTTCCCTCCCAGCTCTGCTGTACCGTTTCCGATAGATTTAACTTCCGCCATACTTCCATTTATCTAAACTGTAGTGCTGTTTTTCTCTCCAGCACTACTTCAGCAACTCCTCTCAGTTTTGAAGTGTTGCTTGATCTCTTTGACGGCACTTGGTTTAATTCACGTTACGCTTTTGCATAGAATTATCAACAACAATAATCCCTATCTTGACTAAATGACACCACTTCAGGCTTAATGTTGTGTGAATTGACATCATATTCTCAAGTACTGTGAATCACTTAACAGAACAGACATTATTTCAGAGCTTCTTGGGTTCAGTATTCTGTTTGCATACATTATAAAACTTTTTCTCCATTGTGCACAATCTGCTTTTTGCACTCAGCCATTTAGATAAACCCTTTAAGCCCTCTTTTCATATCCATCCCCTGCTGCTATGATGAAATGACGACTGTCTGTCTAACAATGTAAACCCAGCAGCAAAACCCTCCATGTGATCCATTTTACACTCGTTACCTGCTTCAAAATGTGTGTTTTATAGCTTCACATCATAGCTCTATGATCACAAGTTGAGCCCTCTGGTGGGAATCCCACCCTGAGCCTCTATGAGTGAGAAGGACTGAAGAGACTTCAATGACTCTTGCTTCTTATTCCTGTATCTTTGCACACAGCAAGACAGCAGTCTTGATATTTCTGTCTCACAGATCACAGGACAATAAAAAGGATAAAACCTCTGGTCTGTTGGATCTGAGATTATTATGGGTGGAGAAGCCTGATGTAGTTTTCCTGGTCCTGGTCCTTTTTGTCTTTATTTTCTCAATAAATGTGTCAGACAATGCCCTTTTATTTTGCAAATTATTTGCCCCTTTTTCAAGTTCGAAATTGGAAACTTCAATTTCTCCAGGAGAAATGGGCGTTTCAAAATCGGGTAAGTATTTATCAATAGTAAAGGCTATAAATGGTTAAACGTGATTGGAATTGTCAACCGGTTTCTCTTTAATTTCCATATATCATATAGCAACCCATACAAAGTGATTGGGGATAAAGAGAAGACAATATAAGCAGCACATTCTACTACTGGATGATGAATCAAATGCACCCAGGTTACAAAATGACTTTCCTTATTGTGACAGATGTGTGTGTGTGTGTGTGGGGGGGGGGGGGCGGCAATTCCCACAGAACATCGGAAGGTTTTGATCTCCTGCAAGAGCCATTTCCTCTGAACCTCCCACTTAATGTTTTGACTCTGTTATCCGTGTAAATGTTCAACACTCATGAATACTAAGAGCTCTCTTTTTCAAGGGGGGGGGGGGGTTGTCAGAGTGGCTGGAGATCATTTAATTCTTCGGAGATGGTGATTAGCACATGCATTAATTTCAGGTTGTGTGCCGCTTTGATGCCAGCGGGAAAGGAGAGACAGAGAGAGGAAGATGCAGCGGAAAAAAGAAGAGGAGGAGAAGGAGAGGGGGAAAAAATATACAAGAGACAGACATAAAGCTATGCAGGGAAGGGATCAGCAAATCCCTCAGAACCATGTTTTACTGGAGGAAAGAGTCTCCATTAACACCCCGATACTCCAAACACCCCCCATTTAAAGGTATAAAGAGCACTTTGCTCTGGAAGACATGATCAACATTTCACGTCAGTCTTCTTTGAGCAAAGAGCAAAGAGGCAGCCTGGTATTGTAGAATAAAAGCTATCAGTGACCACGCTCTAATTTCCTCTCTCAAACGCTGTCCTTCATATACGTGACTTAAATTAAAGGCTAGATTTCTACTCGTTTCTCCATGCATGGAATGTGATATCTATAGTGGGTGTTCAGCGTAGTGGGGGAGGGATCATAAAAAAAATGGCTGAATAAATTATACGCCTCTATACATCAGAGAGTGTGGGCAGTGAAATATACTGTAGAATATGGGTAGGTGCTGATTCTGCGGAGAAAGGATGAAAAGGGGGGCGGACGAGACATTTGATGGGTTTTACATTGTAATTATTGTCCATCAATCCATCCAGTCTTGTGCTGTGAGCAGATAGTTTCATTTTCCCACCGTTTGCAACAGGGTACGGCCTTCCTCTGGTTAAATATCTCATTGTTTTTAAAGGTTACGTCATAAATACTGAGTCACGGCTTATGCAAACCGACCACACGTTCTTCAATGAAACCAGAGCTAAGGTTGTTTCCAGAGTGATGTACTTCTACTCGCAGCGTTGTGCACGAACACTTTGAAATAACTCGTATTCCAAACGCATGTTTTTGGCAAACGGTGAATTGGATGCTTCAGTTGTCAGCAGAGAAACGTGAAAGTTCACGAATGAAACCGAGCAAATCTCGCCAAGTTTTCCGGTGCCTTAGGCCAAACGTTCACGACAGCACGCAGCACGGCTTGTTCAGCGGAGGAGTCCACCGACATTGGACAAGCCTGCTAAGTTGAGCGTTTGACTGAGGTTCATGACCACATCAGTCCAGATGTAGACGAGAAAATTAGCAAGCAAGAAAAATCCTCAGCATGAAATCTAAACAGACACGAGGAACTCAAGCACCTGACAGTATATGAAGATCACGAGAAAGGATTAGACAATGTGAAAACTGCTGCAAAGTTCCAACGAGGAAAAACTCACCAAGCCCCACCCCACTAGTTGCTTTTGTTAAAATAACAATTGTTGGTCACTAGCTGGCTATCTATCTAAGCCTGCATTTGATCCATGAGTTTGGTTGGGACCTTCCCTCAGCTCCCACAACGATGTTGAAAAGAAGCAACGCGATAAGAGAATCCATTTGGGCCGCTGTCCAGACTGCCCTCTTCTTCTGCCGGCCGAACTTCTCCTGCTCTCCACCTCCGTCCCTCAATTTCCTGCAGAACATCCTCCATCTAAACCCCGTGTCTGCGTCCTGCGTTTGGACAACTCTCTTCCGAGGGTGCATTTACAGACAGAAATATTTTCAGTGCACCGTGTAGTGAGAAACCTCTTTATAGTTTGCAAGAGCACTTTGACCAGTAGAGGTCTTCCTAAATGTACAGAGGGGTATATAAAATAAATGAAGAACTCCTGGTGTCTATTTTTGCAACCCTCATTTATGTGTTTGTTTTGCAGGAGCAATCCACGGTGGATGTTATTATTTTTGAAAAGTGAAAACACAATTCCCTTTCAGCGTTTGCAGTCGGCTACTTCTGCTTATATATACGTGGTGGTGCATGAAGGAAGATGAGTAATTGGGTGTTTGAGGAGCAGGAGCTAGCGGAGATGGCGCTCCTATCATCATAACTGGCCTTCCAGCACCTGTGGACAAACTGTGTAGTGATGATGGGGGACAAAGGAGGCGATTAGTTGGACAGAGCGCATGTAATACACTCCCTGGGGACCGGTAAGTCAGGCAGCTCGATGCTTCAGCCAGGTTCACTGAGCAATTAAGAGGGCTGAGAGAGTCAAAGTGGCTTAGCCCGATGCTCTCAGCTCTGTGCCAGTGCTGAGAGCAGAGGGTCACTTTCAAGCCCGATCAGTCCACCTGTGTGTCTTAACACACCCGTCCACACTGCCTGGATGAGCCGAGGACGCAGCCAAAGGGACAAGTGGGGCCAAAGCAGTACATAAGAGGAATCATTCTCCTCTATGCCCATAACTGTGTCTGACATATCCTTTGGCTTCAATCCCAGATCACCAGCAATGCATATATTTTTCTTTATGTCCTTGTTATCTCCGGCTCTTTAATGAATAATTTATAGTGGGGAGAGTGACGGGGGGTAGAGATCATTTCCCTCAGAGTAAACATACCAATAAAAGAAGATATGACTGCGATAAAATTATATGGAAGGCGTCATTTGCCCTTTTAGTCAAATGGGTTTTCAAATTATTACAGGCTATGCACCACTTTTGTACTAAACATAAAAAAATAAAACAGCCAGTGTCTTCAGCAACATGATATTCAGAAACACTTATAAACACATCCTAATTAATTTGGGCTGCACCAAGAGTTGATTATTAACTGAAATAATTCCAGCTGCCGGATAAAAATAATTAAATAAAACTTCTTAAAAATTGTGTTTACTAATGCAGCGTGAGCTCCACGGTGGAGTGGGGGGCCAACACAGTAATCGCATTGCTGCTCCTGTTGCAGAATCCTCCCAATGTTAACGCAAGTGGGGGCGGGGGGGGGATCACACCACTACCAATCAACCACTACCAATCAGAAACACGAAAAAAGACATGCTGCACCAGAGGAATTGCAGCAGAATGGCTTCATGCAATCTTCAAAAGGGTTTTCTTTTTCTTTTCTCTTATTTATTCGATGCGGTGTTGTTTATCCCCAACCGTCCGCAAGAGAAGAGAGATTACAAGAATGAAGGTGGTGATGCCTTGAGGGCAACGGTTCCAAACTCAATGGCAGCACATTCATAAGAAATCCCACCTGAAGATCCTGCGAGAAATCTTCTCTCCAATTTGCAGCTTCCACAAAAATGTAAGCAATAACTGCCGTGACATGAGGAATCGAGCTCTTTGTTGCAGCGTTGCATCTCACTGAAGGAGTGAGTGTTGTCATTAAAGGCTGTCGGGGACGAAACAATCTTTTATTTTCTATGCATGTGTTCTTGATTTGCAGTCATTCTCATTTACTGTGATGATTTTTTTTAGCATATGGAAAAAGTGCATTTTTCTCCTGTGTGTGAGAGTCTGCGTGAAAGTTTTGGTCATTCCGGCATCCGTAAATATTTCCCGTGTTTGGAATTTCTGGAAAGGGCAGTGATAGGTCAAAGCAGAAGGTGGGGGAAGGAATCTGATCTTTAATAATTGATCAAAGAGCCATTAAATTGAAATGTGTTTTCATCAATTAATCATCTCCCCAGATGCCACTAATCAGCCCGAGCAATCCTGTAGTCTACTCCAGTTGTGCCGAGGCTCCGCCATCATCCATCATCTCTTGCTGTGCTCTTAGAGCTCGTTGCACGTCTGTGACAGAGTGATTAAACCACCACTGAGCGCTGAAGGCTTTACTCACAAACTCCCCGGAAAATTGGCTGCAGTCTACACTGCGCACAGCGTGAAACTTGATTTCCATGTTTCTATGAGTTATTGATATTCCTCGGTCGGTTTGGTTTTGCAACAGCAAGGCAGCAGCTTCACTTCTCAGTGATCGGCTCTGTCACTGTCAGGCTCTGCAGGCAAATGAACAATTAATGCAACATAGAAGTTAATGATGAACTAATTCTAGGCCTTGTTACAATTGCCTGGCTTTACTTTAACATAGAAATGGATCTATAATGCCTTCATCTGTCTGCTAGGAGACCCGAATTAAACACAACCGTGACGGGATTTGTCAGCTAACAGATCATTTGGACAGCGTGGCTATAAAGATGCGATCATTCCATAGTAGATGCTGCATCGTTTTCCTCTGAATCTTTTGTACAAGTGAAGGCAATTTAAATCCAATGAGGAAATGCCTAAGGGGCCAATCCCCCACTCAGACATTCGACATACATCACCGGCAGAATCATTGTTTTCTATTGTACGACTTGCCTGCCCGCACGCTCTTTTTGTAACAATTTTTCTGCTTGGGTTTTTTTTATGATGATGAACTTCGAGTAGTTTCAACACTTCAGCACAAAGTGCCAGAATTACATTTCCTTTTCCATTAATTGCATGTTATGGTTGCACAAAGCAGCCCTGCTTCACAGGCTGTCCTGCTTTTGCAAGGTGCGTTTGAAGCGGTTGCCACATGTACAGTTGAGCCTCTGTGTGATGGCAGCCTGACTCTAACGTTAAAAATGAATCCTACAAATAACGAGGTTGGTGATGATCAGAAGTATAAAGAAATGGGGGTGGGTGGGGGGGGGTTATTAGTTGATAGGAAGTTCTGTCATTCGTTTAAGTTCTTTGATCTTAAATGCATCAGTGAACCAGTGCATGGAATAATGTACAGCTAACGGACAAAAAATATATATATATTTATGTTTTGCATAATCTGCGAAGCACCATCTACGTGAAACAGATACAGTATGAACACACCAGTTAGCATGCGGTTGTTTTGTCTGTGCATTTATCAAAATATGCTTTTCAATGTCACTGAGTTTGCCCAAGTTACCACAGGAAAAGGTCATGACAAATACGTTGCGTTCTAAAGAGTCACCTCCATCTAATCTGCCTGAAATCAGAGCCCCCCCCCCCCCATCTTTAATTAAGATGAAAGCACCAACTGATGCCTTTTTTTTGTATTTGCTACATCAGTGAGCTTCCAGTTTAATCTAAGAAGGGATTATCTCCACTGATGGGAGACTGACCACCCCAATAATAAACTCACAGGTATAAGGTGACTCTGTTTCAGAGGGAATGCCGAGTTACCGAGCAACAGTGAGCCACGAGAGTCAGTCCCACCAAGATATATTAGGAAATGTCCCTTTCATCTTTATTTAAAGTTTAATATCTCCAGGCTGTGTCGCGGGCCGATGCTGTTGACACGAAAATGATCAATGACGGGGGATCAACCCCTTGGGAAGTGCAAGATACACATTACATGATTAATGGCTTTTCCAGCTGTCATGAACTATGCTGGACCAATGTGGGGAAGGCTTCATAAATCATAAGTGTTCTGACACGTGAAGTTTTTGAGCACTTTATAAAAGGTGGGTTTTCATTTTTTGCTTTTTTTTCTAGCCCTATCAGGATCAATGTTGCTTTCAATTTAGTCTGTTTATAGTTTCTGCATTCTGTTGACAGGACTGCTGTGGCAAAAGGGCCTCCAGTCTAATGATGAATTAAACATGAAATTTAAGCGTACAAATAATGTTTCCCTCAGGAAAGTATGTCATGTGCAGTCGCACACGAATGAATGTCTGTTAACCCCGCATCAAGTGTTTACCACAGGAGAGCATGAAGATGCGTTCACACGGTCCTGATGTAGCATCAGCGTATAAATATTAAAAGACGATTGGCTGCTCACGCAACAAGCAGACACAAAGCAACACGCCATTCGCACTCTTTATTCTTCCTATTTTTCAAATACAAGTCTGATATTTGCTCACCTTTCAGCCGTGGGCTTGGCCAATGCACATTTACAGCATTTGTTTTCTGGACTCTTTGACTTGTAAATGTAAATGATCTAAAAAGTTACTTCAAGCTGAGGCATCGCAAATAACCCAAATGATTGCATTCATTGATCTGTTGAGCGAGTCTTTCATCCCACACAGTGCTGCACAATGAAGCTGGGTACCTTGCTGCTAACAATGGTTGGTCATGCGAGAAAACAAATACAAATTCAACAGACACTGTCTTTTCTTGAAGAAGTATTTATTTATTTATTTAGCGATTGTGGTTTGAGCGGACGGCTGTGAGAGATGCACTTCATTTCCTGTGGCTGCCCATTCTGGTTGCACTCTCTTAAAGTGAATCAGCAGAATTTGAAAGGGTACAGGTTTTATTAGCAGTGACTTGACATGACTCGGACGAAATCAGGGCTGCCTTTGATATAAAGAGCAATGGCGAGTCTGTTATTGGCAAGGTAAGAATCATGCTGAATTACGCGATGCCAGATCAATTATTTTGCATCCCTCGCAGACAATTTGAGAGTTGCAATCAGTAGATCAATGAAACCCACAAATGGAGTGAAGGTTCGAGTCAAGAACACAAAACCTTGGCACACTTGGATTCTACCTTATTTCTCATGATACTCTTTATCCACACTTCTTATACATTTTTATTCTCATTTTTTTATTTTTTTTGCTTCACAGTCTGGGCCTGTCAATTGATTTCAGCTGTTCCTCTATCCAATAGCAACACACCTTCATTTTCGTCTACCATCACACCGCTGTCTCTTTAAATATGAACCTCTTCATGGTTCTTCATGTTGCTGTATCACGTTCACCTCCCCATCATCGCCCAGCCATAACAGATTCACCAACATAATTAATAAAATAAAATAAAAATAAGATTTTTGCTTGAGGGACTTGTTGTATAATGTTTCATCACTTGTAATTTGTTGTCCTCTAAGTTCTTGGTATGAATTTCCTGAATTTCACGTCTGATTCTGATTTATAAATCCAACTTTCTGCTTTACTCTGCGTGTTTCTGGCAAACATTTGCTCGCTCATTATCACAACGAACCTGAGTTGCTATTATATCCAATTTCTCAACGCTAGCATTGCCTCCAATCATTATGCTGCCATGTGGTCACAATAAACTCCCATTAATGGCTGTATTAGTGCGACAGGTCACCAGGAGCACAACTGGAGTGAGTGCATATCCACATATTACATGTATGTGTTCGTACAGTCTTCACCAACACTGAGATAATAGAAGCAAAAAGAAGTGATGTGGACAGAAGGAATGAGAAGGGAAGAGAGAGCTGGAGGTCAGAATCACAGATCACAATTATTGCACAATGGTGAGAACATTATAGTTATAATAATTATACTCATTATCCTAATATCTCCTCCAACCTATCCACTATTATATGTATCTCTGTTGAGAGCCATCAGCCTCACACCTAGTGGGACTCTGTAAGCATATGGTGCATTTAATGATGTTAGGGGGGGAAAAAAATAAAGAAATAAGTTCCATAAATCTAAAATAATTGTTTATGTGACCATGCCTCCGGGGGGGTGCGTGGTATTTCTGTAAACAATGAGCAATAAAAAGATAAATTCACCCTTTCTTTATTTAATTGGTCACATTCCTGCACAAGCCAGGAAGCCGAGCCATCGCTCTCCTATCTTAATTGTGTGCATTAAATCTACAGATTCCCTAATTAAATCACAACTTTCCTTACATATTATTATTTCCATAAGGAAAGCTTCCAACAGCTGTTTCAGAGTGGAAATGTAAAAGTATGAGGAAATGGTAGTGATTGTTTTCACAAGCCTGCGATCTGAACGTGCCATTTCCTGAACCCTCTTTACTAAGGTTGTGTGAAATTAGCAGGTCGGCTAATCTGTCTGCCAATGACAAGGAGTAAAAGAAAAATAGATTGGAAAGAAATTAAAACTTCAAGTAAATTATGTCCAAGGCTACGAAGGACGTTCTGTGAGACTTGGAGTGGTAGTTAAAACACGACAATGTCCTCCACCCTCCATGCTCCCCTTTCTTTTGTTGAAAATAGGATTTAGTGCCCTTTGTAGAGACAATGTGATGCAGCACCTTGTGAACTTCCCTGTTGTTGATTAATGTAATAAAAATGATGTGATGATGATGCATTCCCCCTACGGTCCGCTACCGGGGGGGGGGGTGACGGGGGGGTGACATAGGGACATCTTGGGTGCCATTCCAATGGAGAAAATGTGAGGCAGCAACGTTGTGTGTCCTTTCAGTGGAAAATAAAAAAAGAATAATCTAATGAAGTGCCCTTTTGGGTGCTTTTGAATTGCATGAAATGTGATATGGGACGTTCTTGAATACCCTTCATTGGAAAAACAGGTTTCTTACATTTCTATGCGACAACAGGAGTAAGAGAAAGGAGTGAGTGAGCTTGAGTGGGCTTTGTAGCAGCTAGGGGTGGGGGTCGGGGGTTGGTCCAAAACGCTCCTTCATATATTTCCATAAAATAGATCCCGATAAAAACGTTATAACAATCAGACATGGTTAAAGCAGGAACCACACATTTCTACCTGAAACACTATTTAGCTCACTAAATGTGAATTAAATGTAATATGTGTCTTACACAGACTGTATTTATCTGTATTATTTGTGATAGTTTGGTACAGCATCATGATGGATCGATGGCGCAGTGTGTGTGTGTGTGTTAATCATTCACCCACAAACCCACGCTATTGGCTTGTTCACCTCCCTGCAAGATATGCAGCTTTTTAAATTATCTTAATATTTCAAATATGCCTCTTGTGATGTGAGAGTTTTCTTTTCTTCATCTGAAAAAAATCTTTATTTATGTATTTACTTATCAGGAATGTTTTGGATGTGAACCTAATATTAGATACTGCCCAATCCTGACAGTGTGTTAGGAGATCTAAATAATCCATGAGTTTGAAGTTCAGATGCTGTGCCTTCCATAATGAGGAGCTGTGCTTACTTCCCCCTGCGCATCACAACTATAGGTGCAGACCAGTCCAAGGCGAGAATGGGGGGGGGGGAGGGGGGGGGTGCGTAAGTAGCGTATTAGTGCTTAATAGTTTAACTTTGTTACAGAATGATTGGAATATTCATTAACCAACATCTGTGCAGCCTCCAAAAAGCCAAATCCATAACAATAACGAGACACTTAACTTGAAAATGCATTCAAGCCCCCACAAAGGAGGCAATCAAATTTCAGCTACAAATCAATCAGGCTGAATCTGAACATAAAAAAACTCAATCAATTTGGGATCTGATGGAGTAAACAAATGCACTGCTCTCAATACAACAGTTGGTCAGTAAAAATGAACTCAGGCGATGCCTGTTCCAGAGGCTTCGTGATTATCCAACAGGTCTGGAGTCCCATCAGAACTTGACTGTTGGCTCCAAGGAAACGTCGTCACCTGAAACCAGCCAATCAACAGAGAGAGTAAAGGTGGTGGTAAATAATTAGATTTGAATCAGGGGCTTTCTGTCACTTTGCCAGGGGCTGGCAAGCCCTTTCAGAATGGAGCGACCTCTTCCATTGGTGAGTGGGCTGGACCGGTTGTGGCCCGTGGGCTGAGTGAGGGGGCGGGACTGGGCATCAACGTCTTGCTCATGAGCTTCATCATCTGCTGCCCCTTGGCAGCGTGGACGTTTGCAGGGCTTCATTTGTGAGTCAGGATGATTCCAAAACCAGATTAAATATAGTTTATGACTCAGTACAGACTGAATAGATTGTCACTTTAATTCAAGACATCTTTTTTCTTTGTTTCATCTGCAAATCACCAAAGTCATTACCGCTGGGTAGGATGATGACTTATCAATCAGAGAAATACAAAAAAAATAGCAGAAGCAAAAAGTAAAGTAGGATAAACACTCATGCCACAGGTTTGTAAACACGGCCTGCAGATGTCTTACAAATGAATGTCTCAAATTTAGTGTTTTTAAAAAAGGTTACCGGTACGTGAATGTAGAATACAACTAGAAAAGCACTCACAAGAGCACAAACCTCCGCCGAGCAGCTCATTTCCCTCATAATTAGATTTACACCATCCACAGGGTGATCTGGATCATCACCAAAAGGTTCTAAATTGTTCTAAATTGTAAACACCAACCATGGGGGGTCAGGGGGTCAGGGAACTCTGAGCAGCAGCAGTGGATTAGGGTGAGCTGAAAGTATGCATAATGATTTCATCCAAAGCGTGACATCATGATTAGAATCATAACAGGGAGGCTTCATTATGAAAACTAACAGAAGCTGCCATGAAGCATGAGAGCAGACTCAGCTGAGGAGCCGGTCAGCACCTGAAAGCCTCTCAGAGCAAGCTGTGGCTGCCTTTGGATGCGTTTCAGCCAGTAGAGGTCCTCATGTCTGTTACGCTCACTGCCAAACTGGCATGAAGGCGCCTCGATTGATATGAAAGCACAACAAGGACTGTTCTAATTAGAATGGGGGGTTCCTCTGGCTGGAGGAACAATTATATGTATTTATATATATTAATATTTATTCTCCGTGAACCACTTTTTTGTGCTGCCCACACAGAAAGTACAGACCATTACAGAAAACTGTGATTTAAATGATTCTATTGGATTTTATTGTTCATTCATTCATTTATTCATCTTCTACCGCTTTTCCACTTTTTGGGGGGTCACGTATAGCAGATTTAATATTGTTGATGTTAATTTTATATTTCTAAAAGTAGCCATGGTTGTATTCTATTTTTACTGTATTCTATTACTTTGTAAATGCCCACAACTCCTTCCGACAGCGACAGAAATCATTATCAGAAGTGCAAAATAGAACTCTCTGATGATAACAATAACGTGTCCGGTCGCTGTCAGCATTAGTACGAGCGCAACGAGGCCTGACACTTTGATTTCATACCAGTAAGGCAATTCATAAAATACCTTCCTCAGCACAGTAATTAATATTGCTGGAGCCAAGGCTTTTTTCTTTTTTTCACGTCAGACCATTTCATCGCAGTGATTTCCAACACGAATAAATCAATAAACGGCAGATGAAAATATGCCATTAAGCAACAAATGAGGGGAAAGGCTCGAATCAGGTGGGATGAAACCGCTCCCCCAGGACTGCATGGCATCTTCAGACAGTTGACGATGTCAAAGTGAACGTGGATTAAGTGGCTAACGCATCGCGTAAGGATCGTGTATGCTCCTCCCCTTTTTTCAGGATTCTGTTCGGCTGCACTTCACAACAATAAAAAACCACAAACACATTTGTTTCACATTTATCACAACAGTAACTTGCATGTCTCTGTTGCAGAGAGACGAATAAATTAACGGAAATTCACCACCGAAAGTAAAGGTGGAGGTTCAGCGGTGTCCAGAAGCAAAAAGACGCCTCTTCTTAAATTAAACAAGGAAAAAGGAAAAAGCGATGTACAAAACATACATATTGATGGGGCGCTAGCTGCATAAAACATCGCGTGGCCATCTATTATGCATGACGTGTAGATGGATATTTAATGTATAATAATGGGTTTAGGATCTCTCCTCAGTAGAGATGTTCACGATGTCTTGATTCCGTGACGTTCAAAAATTAGGTTTAAGCTCAGACTTTTCTTTTGGACACATCTAAAGATGTTGCTCATGTTATAAATGTCATTGCAAACAAATCATTCCTGACATGTTAGTTCAAAATACGGCAATTTGTAATTTTAAATGGGACAAGTCGAAAACACCAGGTCTCTGAGGTGACTCTTAAGGCTAGTAATAATGTAGCGCCGTATTATTAGTGTCAGAGTTTGGCGTCTTCGTCCTGATGGAATATTTTGCTCATTACCTCCGCCGTGTTGGAGGTTATGTAATTGCCAGCGTTGGTTTGTTTGTTTGTCCGTCCGTCCGTCTGTCTGATATCTCAAAAGGTTATGGATGGATTTTGATCAAATTGTTGGGAATGTTACCAGGAACAGATGATTGCATTTTGGTGATGATCCAAAGAGATCCTGGATTCTGGATCACTTTGAATTTTTCGGTAACATTGCAGTCAATGGAGCTTCAAAATATGTTCCTCAATATCTCGGTTGATTACTGACCGATGTTTATGGAATTCGACTCAGTCATGAAGGGTGGGGTCGTCTATCTCATCACCGGATTGTGGATACTGTCGTCATCCATATTTTCCCATTTATCTATAATGAAGGCTTTTTCCCCCAAAAAATCATATCTTGTGCGTTCAATTCTCTCACCAAAAATCAGTCATAAAGGGGTCCGCTATGCACTAGCATATCAAAATGTCTTCTGGATCTGATCCAGAATGAGGTAAGAAAAAATATTACATTTTAACATTAAAACCCAATTTATGAGGGTTCCTATGGTGACTTTTGCTGCAGGTTGATTTCTGCCCTGCACAGCTGCGGAGGCATTGCTGAACTGAACGAGACGCACCTGTTACACATCTCACCTGATCAGCTCCTGCCTCTTTAAACCTGCCTTTCTGCCAGGACATCCTCTTTGTTCCCTCAGTGTTTTCAGGCTCTCCCGTTCTATATGACATCCCGTATTCCCTAGTTCTGTCTTTAATACCTGAGGAAACAAATCCAGTTGAAATCGGGGTACATTTTTCAAAACTATTGTGTTTTTGGATCCCCCTGTGCATTTTGGCCTGTTGGCTGAAACTGCTGAGTCACCTTTTGGGATTGAACTGCTAAATCTGCCTTCCTATCAGGCTCCATGATGCCGGAGCCAAATTACCTTGCATTAGTGTTATTATTAATATTCCTGTTGTAAAGACAGATCCCATGATGAAAACAAGCCCTAATGAAAACGTCAAAAACATTTCTCTCTGTGTGTGTGTGTGTGTGTGTGTGTGTGTGTGTGTGTGTGTTTCAGTCTCAATCAAGAGTGATAAATCCATTGAGATTATTATCATTCTGAATTTGTGTCATCCATATTGGCAACATACATGATCTCTTTCACACCCCTGCATGAGGAAGCAGCTGCACACACACAAAAATGACTTATCTATGTCTCTATCACATGTTTCCGTATTATTGATGCAAGTCTCTCCATTGCTTCTTCATTTTTATTCATGAATTTGTTGAACTTGTTCAGAACCTGCCTGAACTCATAAAACAAGTAAATTATAAAACCCGCATCATACTCTTGCTCTGTGGTTCAATCAATATGTCAAGTCAATGACTGGCGTGTAGGCAAGCGGGACTTTTGCTGGCCTGTCCTCCTCCGTCGGAGCATCGCCGTCGATGAAGGTCTCCGACTTGAAGGAGATGGGAGGCAGCGTCTGGGTTTGGGTAACGTCTGACCTCTGCTGTCAGGCTAGTTTTGTCTGCTGGCGCATCGAGCAAAAATCAGTAGATCTGAATGATGCTCAGGGTTTCAGCTAGAAAATGTAGCACAGAGTCATTTCCAGTAACCTATACCTGATCTTCTGCGCTTGTTTTTGCTATCATTTAATGCTTTGCTAAATCTGCTAACAACATATTTGTATTGTATTGACAAATAATCCTGGTCGATCTAAGACTATTGAAGAAATATTGCATCCTGTCCTTTGGATCGTCAGTAAATTCACAATAACACTCAGGAGTTTTTTTTAATCACAAACAGACCTGCAATTTCAATGGAGTGTCAATTAGATTTTTTTTTTTTTTTTTTAAGCTAACAGGTCATGATAATGGTAGAAAACAGCCGAACAAAGGAGAGGTAATGATGATGTCATTCTCCTTGCAAGCAGACACACTAACCCGGAAGGTGCGGATGCTAATGCGCTGGGATGTAGGCTTTGGTGCTTTTGGTGACCGGACTCTGGCCCCCGCGTCTGCATGTGGCTCTCATTATGAAGAAGCCATGCGGTTTTTAAAAAATGCCAAATGAAGTCATCGCGACGCTTTGGGGATCCGATTCAACTCCTTTGTGAGAGTTTGATGAAGAGATCATTGTGGTATAAAACTTAAAATAAGCTGACGGTTGGGTACACCATGACATGCATGCAGATCCCCACACACACACACCTGCTGTTTCAGGACAGCTGGTCATTCCGCTGCCAAATACCTGCTGCTCAGACAAGTTCCTTCAACGCTGCTTCTGTACGGTGCCAGTCCATTCAGGTCGCACGTCTTCATTTAGCATTCATCATCACAGAGGCTTTTATCTAATCCAGTATAGTACAGCTTGTCACCGATCTTCCACATGATGAAATGTAATGGTTTGAAGTATAAAGAGCACATCTTTCTAAATTCATTATATAGCACGGACAGAAGTGAGACACGAGTCAGCTGCTGAAAATAATCATAAAAAAGGAAATAGATTTTATACATTTCTGTTTGATTAGAAATCATCCCGAGGGGGGACTGTACAGCCCCCGCTGCCACTCCTTAAACAGACGGGCAGAGAGGAGATCAAAAGAGAATGAGGACTGAAATACTGGCATAATTAGCATCGCTCTGTATCTCCTACATTTCTTCAGAAGAAGCTCAGGCTTCTGAGCATCTCTCCACGCAGAGGCAGGTCAGCATGGAGGGAGACAGCTGCAATGTGCAACACTGGTTTCACTGTGTGGGATGGTTAGATGTAGTAAATGATGTTAATGTAAATGATGCTGCTATTAATGCAAAGAAAGCGACTGTTTTAGCCTCAGTCGAGACAGGATTCTCTGCGCTCTTGCCGGGACTATAAAAGCACAGATGCATGTGGATGCATTTCAAATCAAATAAACAATATGCAGATGCTGCAAACGAGCACCGAATGAACCCAAATGGCTCCCCCTCCCTCCCCCGATGCTGCTGGGAAGGCTGTTCTGTTGCATGAGCGAGGAGGCAGGGCTGCAGCATCCAGAGCGGTGCCCTGTATCGCCTCTGCTGAGAGGGCCCCTGCTAGCCTCCAAGGTGTCCTGTGAGCAATCACAAGCCACTGGAAAATATTTGATAAGCATTGCACTGACAACAACCTTCCTTCCTCTCTCTCTCTCTCTCTCTCTCTCTCTCTCTCTCTCGCGCGCTCTGACAGTGTAAGTGGTTTAAGAATAACGCTACAGATGGAGCCGCTTATTTGAGGTGACGCCGCGAGAGGCTAAAAGGTCAAACAAAATACACGAGGTTAGAACAGACAAGCGCAAGCGCTGAGTGGATGGATGACTGACGAACATGTCAGGGCACGTTTGGGGCTTTGCTCTAATTCAAATGTAATGCCGCGTGTTATTCTATCTCACCGACATCTCTGCTGTCTCGCTCTATTATATGCTGTGCAATAAAGGAGGGGAGAAACAGATGGGCGGGAAACGGAGAGGAGCTAAAACCCGAGCGCTCACAGCGCTGCTGCAAGAAACACTGCGAGCTGAGACCTGGCTTTCTCGCAACCGTCTCGATTCACACTTTCACAGAGGCTTTTTGTAATTTCCTGTGAGACCTTAAGAAACAGAGTCAGGAACAGCTCTGCAGGCAGCACTGCAGGCTGCTGCTGTAAATCACACAAGGGCCACTCAGATACTTCATTTTTCACCAAACATTTCTCTGCTCATCGACCGCTGGGAGACTGTAGCCTGCGAAACATCTCCTCCAGCTCTGACGTGTTGCACACGCACGCACACACACACGCACACACACGCACACACTGCTGTCCTGCAAGTGGGATTTACAGCATGGAATTTTTTGTCTGATATTAACATGTTTTTACTTATTTAAGTAGGGAACATCTAGTAATGATGCAATCTTGTGCTCTGTTTATTATATCTACTGTAGTTCAAGATAAATATGTTTTATTTTTACATAGAAACCCATATTATTAAATAAAATACTGTACTGCATGATTGAAGGTTATTGTTTAACATCTAAATGCATCCACAATCATTCTTTATATTTATCACATGTGTAGCCTATTATGCCATTTTGCTGAATAAATGTGCTACTTCAAAAAATACTCAGTTTTCATTGTAATCTTGCTGATTTTAATGAACCAGTAATTTGTCATTTTCCATTTTTATCCCCGTAAATCACTTCATGCTTAGAATGACAGAGATTGAGATATCTCAAGGTTTATTGTGTATTTCCTCGCTGTGAGGCTGACACACTTTAGTGATTCTAACTCCATAACATTTACACCAGGGAGCTTTGAGGCTGAACAATTTGCAGCTGCGTGGTTTAATAATTTCAATAAAGTATCAGGATTCTTAGATATTCTCTCGGTTAGACAAGTATGAAGGTTCAGCTAAATTTGAGCCAACAACTGGGACGCCTTTCTCCTCCTCCTCCTCCCTCCTCTATAGGTTCCTTGACCCCAAAATCAATCTGCCTCAAGTGATTTTTTTTTAGTGTCAGAAGAGGAAGAAGCCAAGTTTTCAGTCTCAGGACTGCCTCATTATCGTTCTGAGTGCTGCCCAGCCCTGAACTGCATCGGGTCTGCACAGAGCAGAGAAGAGCTACCGTGGGTGCTGTCCAGTTCCTCCTCCTCCTCCTCTTCCTCCCAGCATTCACTTGGGGTTGTAGTTGGTGATCATGGCAACGGCGGATCTTTGGCAGGGCCAATCAAGTCCAGACCGGTTCAGGCCGCAGCAGTCTGATGGTTGCAGCGCTGAGGTGCTGCGTTTAATTAGGCTCATCCTGCTGAGCTGCTGCTGTTTATTTCCCCTGTGTGTCACTCTGCTGATATCGCTGAGCAGCCTGGGAGACAATCATTATGTATAGACTGCTGCACCTATACACCTAGAGAGCCACATAAAGTTACACATTCACACCCAGACTCCCAATCCACACTCTCACACTGCCTGGCCGTACTTCTCCATAGACAAATACTTGCTGTGGATTATTTTGTTCTGTGCACACACAACCACTTTAGGAGGAGACCATAAAGTTATCTTCTGCTTTCGCCTCACACACCTCTAAAAAAAACTCAAAATGTTTTCCGAAGCTGAAAAAGCAAATTGATAAGAAAAAAAAAAAAAAAGAAAACTTTTCTGAAAAGAACATTAAGGCTTTATTGTCACATGCACAAACACACATGTCTCACACTGAGAAATTGACTACATGTCCCACTGGGCAAAGGCCAGCAGCTGAGACTCTCTTGTATAAAAGTCAGTCTGAGGAAAAAAACAAAAAAGACACTCCACCGAGTTCCTTTAAACCGTTGCTGTTTAAGGTCCAGTGAACTGGGGGAGGATTACTGATCATCTCCACTGGGTGTCTGCTGGTGGGAAGAAGGATGAGGTCAGCACAGCGCTGCAGCCGAGATGGAGAGGCACAGATAGATGGATTGTCGGAATACCGCGGTACTTCGGCTCGCGCCGGAGGACACGTTTTCCCTGCGAGCTATTTAAGCTGCTGTAGCTAAGCAAACGAGGAGCGGAGCAAAAAGTAGACAAACAGGACAATGTGCCGTCCTCACCTTGTTTACTTCCATCGTTGTGATTCAGCAGCTACAGATTGAGAACAATTGGAACACATGGTGTATTAGAAATCAGTTTGACGACTCTGGCACACGGCAAACTGTGAAAGTAGGACTGGCAAGACGACCACCATATGCTCTGTGCCAGATCCTTCTTTTTTACAAAGTCTCTCTCTCACACACACATGATTTCCTTATGCTTTTCGGATTTTAATCACTGCTGCAGCTTGATGTGAAGTGAAACAATGTCGGTCTCTGAGTCGCTTGTCCTTGGAGTTATAGCGACATGATAGTCTCTCCATGGTCCTTAAGCTGTTTACGTTCAAATGAGTAGCTCATAAAAGTATATTTTTTCAGCCTCGGTTGTAAAAACATTATGTGCAAATTCTGTTTTTGTGTTGTCTGGTTCCCCGCGGACAGTCACCTCAGCCTGTGCGATAACAAGAGAATATTTCCATCGCTGATGTGGAACAACTTCTCCTCTTCTCGTGACAAATAATCCACGAGACGCTCCGCTGGCATCGGCCGTGGTTTGTAATTCGTTGGATGCGCTTGCGTCATTGTGTCGGGATGACAAAGGATGTTACAGCAACTCCTAAACATCAGATGTGCAATGGAAGATGTATTGATGGAGTGAATGTATAGGAGGGTAGATAATTCCTCCACCAACAAGCGTTCTGTACTGGAGTGGATAGAGAGTCACCGTGGAGCCGGTTTGACCTTTCTGGATGTTATCCCTCTTTCATTCTTGCCCTCTTTTGTAGCCAGTTGGTGTTTTTCTCAGACGGACAAGAGGAGCTAGTATTAAGGAAGGGTCCTTCCCGGCGTCGAGGACAAAAGAAAAACGTTCTCCAGAAAGCCCTCCTTGATCCGACGCCTCGGTCCAGGAAGTTTTTCAGAATGCTTCAAGGGCGCAAACTGATTGCAGTTGGTGTTTACTCAGTGCGATTAAAAACTAGCCTCGTCATCGCACGGGCTTATCAGAGCAGTTAGGATTTGGATGACAGGAATTTTGCTCTTGTTGTATCTGTTTGCTTTGGCCAGCCACGTTAGAATATTATAAATATAGAGGAGAGATCAAAAATATGACATTCAGACAAGAAATCAGCTCCCTCGAGTGGTTTCAGTGAAAGGAAATGGACACAGACAAATAATGTGACTCCCAGGGTGGTGTAATAACAGCTTTATAGCACCCATTTTATCCATTTCAACATGACGCTTTGGAAAGACTCTGACAGATTTGCTCAGTTCCTTGACAAGGATAAGAATTGGGAACCAAAGCAGACACACAAAATGCTCTCACCAAATGTTCGGGAAGACTTGCCACAGCATAACTGGCAGCTTAATTCGTTTTGATTGCGCATTATCAGTAGAGTTAACTCAGCACATATTTCTGTGTCTCTACTTTGGCAAATGAGGCCCATTGTTGGATCCCTCGTTTCTCCGTGTCACCGGAGTTCAGAACAACACTGTTGGCATTAAGAACGATTGGAGCGAAGGAAGGAAAGCAGTGACAGGCTCCCAAAAAAAACCACAATCTCAGCATGATCAAAGCTGCTGAGTGGAAGAGAACGCTGCGTGCGATGATTGGAGAGGGGCGAGGGCACCGTAGTGAAACCCATCACCTCGACACAAAGTTCCTCTGACACTGCAGTTCACAGGCTGGGATCCAGGGGGGGGGGGGGGGCAGTTACAAATCATTAATCACAAAGGCCATATACTTGCATCAAGGAAGAGCTTTGTGGCCTGTTGTGTAGCTTTACAACTCCTCTTTAAACATTAGCTTTGGTTCACTCCCTTTGTACTGTTATTACCTGAGGAGCGGCAGCAGGTAGCAGCCGCAGCAAGCAAACAGATGTAAGGGTGTGAGGTTCAGTCAGCCGCTGTAGATCCTCAAGGTACAAACTTTGATTTAGTCACATGTTCGCAATCTGCCTCCACAAAGGAGGGTCGGCAGGATCAGCGTCGTCCCCCCCCCCCCCCCCCCTGCCCCCGGAGAAGCAGAAAGGGACGTGACACACACTCCCCACCGAGTGCTGCCTGTCATTAGATGCTGATTGGAGGCAAAGTTCAGCAGAGCCGCTCCTTCTGTTACGTCTAAAAGGTTGAACGTCGGGCTGTGGAGCTGACGGCTAAGCAAAAAAACTCATAATGGGATTAAAGGCATAGTTAACTGGGCGTGATTTAGAGTTAGCAAATTAGCTGTGTGCTGTAAATAATGGTTAACGGTTTGAGGCATGTTTTTTCCTCCTCGTGGAACATCTGAGGTGAGGCATCAATTTAGATTTAGTAGAAGGTTACATATATTTATATTTTAGTACCTCCTCCAAAGAGATTATGTTTTTGCAGGCATATGTCTGTCTGTCTGCCTGTCTGTTAGCAGGATTACAGAAACTGCTGGATGGGTCATGGTCTAACTTAGATCCCATCAAATTTTGATTGCGATCCGGATACCAGTCTGGACACACACACACACATACACACAAACAAAAATATCAAGATTTTCCCATCTACTTAGAATTGAGTTTAAAAAAATAATCATATCTTGTAAAATATGCACTAAATTAACTCACCAAAAACCACAGTTATGACGGGGTAATATATGAACTATCATGAGAAATGTCTTCTGGATCTGATCCAGAATGAGGTCAGGAAAAAATATTAAATTTTAACATTGAAAACTCAATTTAAAAATTAACTCTGACACCAAGACACCAAGAACAATTTAGAACCTTTTGATGATGATCCAGATCACCATGTGGACATGGTAAATCTAATTAGGAGGGGAATTGGCTGCTCGGCGAAGGTCTATGCTCTCTGAGTACTTTTCTAGTTGTTGTTACTAACATAGGTTTTAATTTTCCTGTGTGATCTGATTAGAGATACAAAATATATTTAATCTTTGAATGAATAATAATAATCACCTCCACCCACAAGAATTTGACGAGGTTATATTTTGCTTGTTCTAAAATCTTTAAAAGATACAGATGGATTTTAATAAAAATGTTGTATGTTGGGGGGGGGGGGGGGGGGCTCAAAGAGGAGTTTGTTAAATTTCAAGTCTCACATCCCTTTAACTAGAACAGAAATGACGAGGTACTCGGGATCATTTCCTAATTACTTCATGTCATTTCATGTATTCTGTAACTCCCCTGGTCTGGTGATGACAATTACTCAGGGAAGGTTATGAATATGAGGTAATAATAAATGAATGATTGTAAATTAACTCGACACTGTCGTGAACAAGATTGGATATGTGTGTTATAATGTACTGTGACCCATTTATATATTTTCAAATGTTCCCTCCTCCCTCCTCTGGGTTTGGGTGAGAGGCATTTGAGATACGTGGCTTGTCAGCGGAGCTGCTCACGATGCCCCAGATCCATCATAGCGGGGCCATCGAGGCTCATTGTTTGCATCCCTTAAATGAACTGTATGAATTGTGGAAGTTTACAAAAGGCTGGTTGGAGAGAGGGTCACTGAGCTCCCCTCACCTTAATAAATCCGGTGCAGTCCAGGGCTTAGCCTCCCATGTGCCTCAGCAAATGGCGTTCTAATTGCTGGTACAGTTGAGTGGGAATGAGGGGTCCATGTGTGTGTGTGTGTGTGGTGTGGTGCGATGGGGGAAGGGGCTTTACCAGCACAAAGGGTGTATAAAGCTTTACTCATTTGTTTTGAAGCTCTGAGTTCAATGAGCTCTCACTAATCATCCGGCCTTTTTGTCTTTTCCACAAAAGTGTTCCTGCAGACGCAAATTAGCCGACCGTTTTGGAGACACTTCCTTTGTCAAGATATTGATATTAATCACAGAATGTGTCCCCGACTTCGGCACGGTGTTAATATCCACATGAATAAAATATAACCTGCACACGGGGGGGACGGCCAAAGTCCTATCCCTGCTTGCTTTTGGATGGATCTCATTATTGAAGTATGCCAGAGCCTCCTCACCTCTGTGCCCGCCTGTAGAAAAACATATGGGTTTAGAGGTAACTGAAATATTAATGCGCCCATAAAGCAGGAATGACCTTCACTGCATCCAGACCCTACCGTAAATAAAGCCTTATATATGTTTGTTTGTTTTTTCTGTACTGGAAATTATCCAGGTTATTTGTTCTGTGTCTGTAAACAAGGTCTTACAGTAATGGTGTTGTGGGATTGTTTCCAGGTTTAAATTAATTGCATTTTTTTTTTTTTTTACAATATGGCTTAGCAAAACACCGCAGTCTGTAGAATATTGCACTGCCGTCATCGAACATTCAGACAATGTATTCTTGTAATAGACAAAGTTCAGGAAAAAAGATTATTTAACACCAAGAACACCACTGTATGTCCTCTGTAGATTGGGCAAATTATTTACATTTGCCTTTTTCCTTTTCTCCACCTCCAGGTTTACAGGCAGCTCTGTCGGAATATCTCCCACCGGAATCTGTGGGTGTCCTCTCAAGTAGAAGAAGCTCCTATTGGTGTTCTGACTGCATCCTTACCCCCCACACACACACACACACATCCAAATGTTCCCAACTCAATCCCTGAAAGTCCTGGCAGCCATCACAATGTCTGAAGCACAACACAAACGCATCCACTTTAATACCATCCCTGAGTGCAGAAAGACACAGAAGGCTGCTATTGCCAGAAAGAGAATGGCACTTCTTTCCTTCGCAGGGGGGGGGGGTGATCAAACCTCAGAGGGAGACTCAAGTCGAATGCTTTGAAGACAATGGCTTTTTTTTCCCTGCCAAGGACTGCAGGATTACTGACGGAACTCAGCCATAATCTCACATCAATTAAACCATTTAGATAAGAGACCATTCAGAGCTTGATGTCCAATCGGAGTCTTTACTTCTGATGTCCTTATGTCCTTAGGTGAATTTGCACTTGGAAAAATAACTGAAAAATCCATATTTATTGCATGAATAGAGAATGAAATACAGTTTTATTTCTTAGCACCACTTTTCATTCCATAAATCTTACTTTCATGACGGCAGTGCTGTCACCGCTGCCTCACTTTTTAGCCCAGTCGCCCCCGTCTATCTCAGAGAGCCGAGATCAACAACGACTACAAGCCAGGTACTGCAGCCAGAAAACAAAAACACGGACAGCCTGCTGCTTTTATTCGGTATAAAAATCCAGTGCATGAGATTTTAGACGAACCTATTGGTGGAATGGAATATTGTTATTATTATCGGTGATAAGGTGACATGGTGTTTCCCTGTGGTCACTCCAACTCATGCCTGTGCACCCAGCGCCAGCATGTGCAGCTATAGCATCTGTTCAAGCCAGAACTTCACCTCACCTCTCAGGGGAACCTTACAAAGGTTACCTGAAAAATGTCTGCACATTGTCTAAAAGCACTCATTTGTGCTTGTAAGATCGTTAAACAAAACCCCCGTTGATTGACAACTTTGCCAAAATTTACTGTGGTCAAAAATTGTTTAGCCCACGATGCGAGGCGACGCTTCCGGTGTATATCCCGCCTCTCACCCATAGAAAGCCTGGGATAGGTTCCAGCAACACCCGAGCCCCGGTAGACAGATAAAGCGGACCTGGAAGTGAAGCGATGAATGAATTTTTTAAAATATTTGCATACATATCGGCCATTTCTACTTTGTACGTACTCACTCACAACTCTGCAGCCAGCGCATTCCGCTTGTCGTAACCGCGATGCCTTGGCGCCAAACTCATGATTTTACATTTCGGAAAGCGTCGTCGTCGTCAAACGAGTACGAGTACAAAATACATTAGTAGAATGTCCCACATGTGGAAGTGTCCCTGAACCCTAAATTGCTCCCAGTGGGCCTGGCAGAGCCTTGCATGGCAGCAGTCGCCCACTTGTGTGTGTGTGAGAGTGAATGTGAGGCATATTGTAAAGCATTAAGGTGAAGAAAAGGGCTGTACAAGCGCTGTCCATTTACCATTTACCTAGGATTGAACTCCAGCACCTCATTTAGAAGCGTAGTTCACTGTGTTTGCAAGAAGCAGTTTCATAATTCACGTCCTCGTGACATTTTGTTAGGGTTTAAGACAATGTTTTGTCTGATGTAATCCAGAGCGGTGATACTTGACAGCCAGCAGAGCGTGTCGAGTAATACACCAGAGGAAGCCATCGCAGACGCTCATCTGAGGTAATTCCTAACGTGTAAACATAGATGCCGTCCTCGATTAAGGTTGTGCCCAATAGTCCAGCAATGATGACAGATGACCAATGATCCGCTCGCGTGCTGCTCGACTCTTCTCCGAACGCGCTCATTACCTCCAGAGATTAGCATTCTGCTCGGGTCTCCCCTCTGCCAGCCAGGACAGAAAGGCAGAGACGCTGCAAAATATTAAATACAAATGCAAGCAAGTAAATAAAAAGAGGCATGTTTGTGCCCACCTGTTGGATGCAGTTCGGTAATCAAGATCGCTCAAGCATACAGGACGCTTTTACTCATTCAAATGATTTTATGACTTCGAACAGTTTTCATGTTTGAATCAGATTATCTGTAGAAGAGTTTTACAATGATTTATTATTATTATTTTTAGAAATCATCCTCTTTCTATCTGTCTTCCTGGTAGAATTCACTGACTATACTTAAAATGCAAACTTCTGTCTGAGTGCTGAATACACAATAGCCAGGATCGGTGAGAAGAGGAACTCATTGCCTTTAGATTAACGCGCCTTTGCGTTGACATTTCAGCATCACGCATTCAATCAGGAATTAGGCGATGGATTGTGAGAAGGTTTGCCTTTTTCTTATTAAAAGGTCCTACTGATCACAGTATCATGCAAGTTAATGGTGTTGGAGCTCACAGCAAGACACCAGGATGACAAGGTCATGCGACGTGCATTATGGTGCAGGGCAGCTCCCTGGCACGGCTAAAAAACCGTCCGCTTCTGACTCACGCTTCAGAATCTTTCATCTCAGGCAGCTTCTATTAGTGGAAATTTGGATTCTCAGTTTTGCAAAGATCAAATTCTTTTGAAAGCCAGTTTAGCATCTGAGTGTTTCACGAGTCAGCATGTATTGGCTTTGCATGGTCATTTCATGACTAATGTGTCTTAACTCATTCACTGCCAATTGACGCCTAAAGATGCCAAGTTGGGTTTGAAATGGAATTTTCTGCCTCTCTTCAACGGGCAATGACAGCTCCAGAACGAATAATGGCAGGAACGCACTTTGTTTTCCTGATGAAAGAAGAGACTTTAATCTTTTTTTTAATACGTGTTTGCATAGTCATAGTACATAATGTTCTGTGGGTCTTTAAAAATAGGGCAAAATGACGTGGAGCCGATATGTGAGGATAATGAATGAGCTCACGTTGTTATAGTCTGTATTAATGGTGGGAATCATTTCTGCTAAAAAAAAATATATATTATTATATTAGTCATGAGGTCAGGATTATATGAACACTAAATGGCTTAATATTGTGTATTTAATGTTTGAGGAACTTCCCTGACTCTAAACATTCTTTAGTGCCTTCCTTGTATATACTTACTTTATTATTCATTTTTATGTTTTATTTTACTAGCATCGTTGCTAGTAAAACTTGTACACCTGCCCAGAACCACGCATTTATTACAGCAGTAATCCTCCTCCTCATGGACTGACACAACCTTCAGATGATGTCATCCTGTGGCACGGTGACCCATTCCTGAGTTGGACCTGTCTGGGGCTGCTGGACCTGCTAAAGAGTTTGTGAAAGATGCAGGATTTCACTGGGGTTTAGTGTCATCAAATGCTGCCCCTTATCCCAGCAATGAGTTTCCGCCCGCCCAGCATCAGGATAAAGTTGTTGGGCAGGCAGGAAGCCTGAAGGTTTTGGCTGCACAGGCTGCTGCGGGCGCCAACAGTCTCTACTGCTCGGCGGCGCCTAGCTGGAACCCATCGCCGAGTCCTGACAGTGGCTCGTTATCCATGGTCGACGATCTGGATTCATATGGTGGACTCGCCCATCCCAGGCGGGGAAGTCTTACAGATGTCATTTTCTTCTCATATCTTCTTTGAATAAGGGCGAGGTAGTTTAAAGGAGTCGCCATGTGAGATTAAGTGGATAAAGACGTCATGGTTATTTCAGTCAAGCATGAAAATCATTGTTGAATGAAGACGTTTTGATAGGTGGGTTTTTAAAACCCTTAGACGTGAATAACCTGACAGAATGCAAAGTTTTGAATTGACAATAAACTAAGTAGCTTGTTTAGGATTGTGGCGGCCTACATTGTGCAGCGCTGTAATGATTTCAGCTTCAGTGCCGTTTTGCCCACCTGAACTGAGCCACATCTGGTCAGGGTATCTATTTGGTCATGATACGGCGCTCTCAGGTTCAAAACAAGTCAAGAGAGGCAGTCCTCTCACTGCATTGGTTGAAGATGCTTCGTGACGCTCGTCAAGTTGCGTCATTTTTTTTTAGAGCTAAAAATATTTGTGAAAAAAGGGAAACAAAAGACAGTTAGAGCGAGAGAGAATTACATTTTCTGCTGCAAGATGTGAAGCATCGGAGAAAAGTTCTGAAACATGCAGCCTCGTTTTCCATTCTTACTATCCCCTCGCACCTAATAAGGTGTGCCCGTTTGTTGCGTTTTTTTTTGCGATGGTTCATTTTTTTATTGGAAGAAAAATACTGTGATAGTGAAATGCAAAAAGCATGTGATTCATGGCTGAGTAAGTACGTTTGAAAGTGGAGTAAAAGCTTTTTTAAAAATCAGGAAAATAAGCTTTAATGTTCTTTATCAGTCTCGTCTAACTGCTCTTAAATTCAGATTTATTTATTTTTATTCTTACTTTAAACTAAATGTGTTTCTGCGTCTCTGGATTTTAAGTGAATGATCTAAACAAACTGTCAGAATAGTTGATTTATACTCCGCCTCGCTCGGTCCTAATCCGGGCATCAACACAAACATCATTTGTCTATTTGCTCTCTGCCACGCTGCAAAATGTCTTCAGAAATTTCAGGATCCTGTCGACAATGTGATCACTCTGGACTCTGCAGGGATGAGTCATGTTTTGAGCCATGTTTCGATGACTCAGAATTCAATTCCTCTCCACCACTGAGAAATGCGGAGGAGGCGCAATCACGGTAAACCAGAAATTTTCTGCATCTGGCACTGGTGAGCAGGTGCGACGTAAACTGTCCATTAATATGAAGGAGAACGAGAAGATATTGGAAGTTATGAAAAATATTAGAATTAAAAGCTTCCATCCGAGTTGTGCAGAGGGAGTGAAACGCAAGAGGCCATTTTTCAACAAGCTGACGCTCCAGCACACAAAGCAAAAATCGCCGCTGTCCGGGTTTGAGCTGTGTTCCCTGTCAGTGATGTTTCTGGTCAAAGACGTCGGCCCCGTAGAGAGAAGACACGGTTACATATCAAGACCAAACTTGGTGGTCGAACATTCAGGGGGGGGCCACAGACCCAGTTGTGGGAAGCAATCAGAGAAAGAACGGCACAGCATGAAAGCAGCCAACTGTAAAACGCTTCCAGAGACTAAACGCCTGCTCTCTACAGAAAAATAAGGGAAACGTTGTCCTATATAAAAGCGGCAACTTCAACAAACAGGAATTTTCTTCCAGAAATCAATAAAGTATTCTGATTCCTAAAAAAAAAACCTGACAAATACTTTTGCCTTATTCAGTCAGTTTGTTCAAATAAAAGAGAATTGTAGAAAATATGAAAAGTTGTGTTTGTGTCATTATTTTGCAGAGTGTAAAGAAAAGTGTTTTATAGACATCCAGCTTCATGTTGTTTCAGCTGTACACCGGCATAAATGAAAGCATCCATTTAAATGTCAGCAGACATGTAGATGTGTCAAGGACTCTGTGGCTGGAGGGCCCAATGTGACACTCAAATCCCTCCTGAGTAAAACGCGTGCTTGAACTTGGACTTCCGAAGGACATGGAAGGTAAAAGTGTCCTGTTACCGGGAACAGAGATGCTTCCAGAATAAGCCACTCTGCTTCAGAAGCTCCTCTCCGCTTAGACTTGAGGGCAAAAGGTCGAATCAAGAGAAAACGGCATTTGTGGAAACGATGGCCTGAAGAGAGATTATTCAGCACAGGATGGAAACTCATTTAACATCATCCATTTGCTGTGTAAATCTGTTTTTACACCTTTTCAGAATGGCTGTGGGGACGGTGCATTAGCGTGAAATATCAGTTTGAGCTATTTATCGTAACATGGGAATTTTCTCAATTGAATTTTAAGTATAAAAAAGGTTAAAGGGAGCTTATAATCAGCATTTTATGCCACTAAGTAGCCAAGCAGATGAGATGACGTGTCACAGCGATTCATTTTTTGTTTGCATTTTACAGCTGTTAAAAATTATCAGGCTGATTTAAAACTGAAATGAGCCCATCAAGCGCTCTGACAGCGTGTGAACAAAGCCGAAGTGCTCCAGAGTTTCCTTCCTGCTCGGCTGACGGCTCGTCGCTCTGGCCCTCGGCTATCAGCACGAATGGGTGACTACAACGGAGTCAGCAGACAGGAAAGACAGGCCTACCCAGTGGCCTCCTTTCGCCTCCGTATAGACAATAACATAACGACCCAGTTGCTGCGCATTGATCTCGGGGCTACATAGCCTTCAGCGCATTTATTAGCCGCTGTCCATGGAAGTCCATCACGAGTCAGCGGCGAGACCATGAGAACATCAATCTATTTGTTCTCATTGGAAGGAATTATCTTGTTATTGCATGGATTTGGCCAAGAGACATAAACTCTTAATGACAAGAGGGTGACAGAAATGTCAAGCGTTAAAATGCATGAATAAATCTAGAGGCTCTCCAGGGAATCTTTATTTCCTTTCTTTTATTCCAACGCTGTTCGTCTTTTTTTTCTGCACTTTTTTTGCATATTTTATTTGACGGGAGAATAAAAAAAAAATCTCTAGAGTGCACCATTGCCATTTGCTTAATGTAATTGTTTCTTTTCCAGTTATTTTCAGGTTGTGATAAAAGGGCATGTGGGTGCATGAGGGAGGGAGGGAGCAACAGGAAGTGATGGCCTGCGTGTCTGTGTGTGTGTGTATGGTTTATGATTACATGCCCACTGTGGAGCACATCAACCACTCGTGCAAGAGGAACCACAGCGAAATGAGAAATTCCTTCTGCACACTTGCAGGGAGCAGAAAGTAACATCGAACGCTCGCACACAGGCTGAAAATCTCATGCTCAGCTGAAAGAAACAGCGTTCATCGTTTTCATCTCAGTGCATCCCCCCCCCCCCCCCCCCCCACACACACACACACACACCGTCCCCAGTTCTCAGACCACGTTGTCACGGCACCGTGTGGACAGAGAATAACGGCATGATAAATCCGGCCTGATAAATCCGTATCGCAAACAGAGGCGGAACAATATCTGCTGAAGCAGAAGGAACCCAATTGAAAGCGGGTTAGAACACAGCAAGCTGTAGATCAAGGCTGGATGCCGGTGTCACAGCGGCGTGGAAAGGCATTGACTTGTGACTGGGAGGACATTGATGCCTGCCATGTGCAGTGTGTGCACGCGCCATCATCCAGCCTCCTTACTTATTCATTTGAAGCTATGCATAGGGCTAGGAAACCATAAGAAGTGTCAGAAGCTGGGAGCCATCAGCGGTAGCATCCGTAATTTCGAAGTCCACCAAAGGTCAGGAGTAGCATAGCCGAGAAAGTTGAGCACGGGGTTCTAGTCCGCATTCAGCATGTTTACTGGCAACCCCCTCCACGGAGGCTGCCCCCCCTGTGACACCCGCTCAGCCATCCATACTGACACCAAGGAGCAGAGCAGGGCTGTCTTGTAAATCCGGGATGGTGAGGGAGTGTTGGTGAAAGCATTGTTTCACAGTCAGTGAAAGGGGCCCTGGGGTGCTTGTAGGAACAGCAGCCATCTCCCAAGGAGAACAGCCAGGGAGTACTCCATGGCTGTAAGTTGAGCTCCTCCAACTATTTGGAGCTAATATTTCCACAACAACAAAAAAAAACTCACTGCAATATGTGCTGGCCACGTTATTGTTTATCTAATGAGAAAAAGATATGGAGTTGCTGGAACGCCAGAATGTGCTAATGAGAGCCAGAATTCACTCCAGGACAGACAACAAAGCCCTGAATGCTTACCAACAAATGACAGCACACTCATTTTCCATTTACAGTTTTTGTATTACTCCTAGTGTTTGCTTTATTTTTTAAAAATGTGCATTATTCGCATAAATTGGCACATGAATCCAATGTCATTCCCATCCAACTTAATTAGCGTGAATGAAACTTCCTGCATATTTAAATTCCCTCGCACGGCTATTTTTATCCTTTGTCAGCTACCTAAAATGTGCAAATGAGATACGATTTTGAGCTGTTAATGCAGCCATCCTTGGTCTGCCACATGGTAAATACATGATGAAAATGTGCCTCCCACAATAGACTTTTTAATTGCTTGCTCAGTCAATGACGCTAATCTTTGAAATACATTGTCCTTTAAAGAGGCGCCGTGCACGATTTAGGAGAATCCATAGGCAGAAGCGGAGTATAGACTCCATAATTATGTTTTAATTCTTTTATAATCACCTCAAAGGAAGAATCCATGTGTCGTTTGTTGCCTTAGAATGAGTTCTAGATATAGGTAGATAGATCTATCTATTGATCGATCGATCTGTCCCAGAGTCTAAACAGACCTCCGACAGGCAACCTGTTTGCTCCCAAATCCGGAGTCCTCAAAGGATGGAGCTAAACAGGTATAGATTTCATATTCAACATAACAAATGCTCTTTTTGTTTGTGCAAATGTAGTACTGATCATATATTTTTTTCTGGGAATAACATTTTGCCCACAAAAAGCTAGCATTCTGCTAATAAATGTTGATTGGTCACTTTAAAGATGTATGACCCATCCTCAAAAGTTTCCAAGGACCAAGAGGACCGTCATCTTATGCAAATGTAGCAGAGTTGTTCTCCCAGCCATTAATATTGTACGGTGGTCTGCAAAGTGTTTAATGTCACAAATAGGCACAGAAAGGAATTTCACATAATTAAAAAAAGATCACGGAACGATGAAGCAGGAACATGAAAACATTGCTTTCACCATGCCCCTATCTCGAACTAATTCCTACCATACTTCAATGTCCTTAAATGTTAACACATTCCAGGAATGCTAAAACTCACTGATTTCTTGATGAATTTAAGTAGCCAGAATTTAGGAGTCCTCCTCCGTCATGCAGCACCTTTTCCGTGTTGGTTTTTTTCCATCTCATTTCCACACTGAAAATGCCACATTCCCCACCAACACTGACAAGGAGCCAGTAGTTGCCATGCAACCGACTTTGTCCAACTTATCAACCTCACAGACCCTTGCAATGGGGCACAGTTTGATGCAGTACTGTGAATGTATCCACAATAAATAGTTATCAGAGTATGGAAATTTAAGCCTTACACCCCGCATGCTTTGGGATAGTAACGAGTCACCACCACGGCGTGTTCTCAGAATTTCATTCAGATCCAATCAGGATGCACTACTGAATGTGAACTTTCTGAACAAGAGCAAAGATTCATGTCACGTTCAAACACTACTATTGTCCAGTGAATCCCGCTTTGAGCTGCTGTTGCCATGCTTTGACTGAAGCAGACGCTTGTGCGGTTTAATAACAGCGTCTAAAGCTACGTGTCTATAAATGGGATATTTTATAGTGAAGCACTTCCTCCATTCAGACTCCATCTGTGCTTCTCTCGGATTGCCAGCATTCCTGTGGGAATAATCCATGTTGGGAATCTGAAGTTTGCTGTTGAAATATAGATTTTTATTTTTATTTTTTCCTGCTGACCATTACAAAAAATATATTGCTATAAAACTTGTTGCCTCAATCTGAAAAATCAAACATTTATGCTGATGTGGATGTTTAGAGATCACCCGTGCGCCTCAGTGGCTTTCACAGCCAGCTAACTTTATGGCGGCGGCGTCCAAACCAGCAAACGCAGACCAATAACTAACCAATGATAGATGATTATCTAATGATACTGATACAATAAAAACTATTCATAAAAGAGGTTGAAAACCTAAATTTCATTCACCGATGTGGGTCAACAAAACTAATATGGAGAAAGACTAATCTGAGTTTAAGAGATGCGAGTGTGCATCAAGTCATTTACGCTCCGGCGTCCGGACAAAGCACCGCTTCTCTGAATGCTTCAAGTGACTTCATCTAATAACACTTGTGAACTCCTGTAAACTTTAAATGCAGGATTTTTTTTACTAGTAATGGATTTTTATTTTTTTGCTTTATGGTGACCTTAATGTGATGCTCTTGCTGTTGTCATGGTTGCACAGGATTCCTCTCTGTGGCTCATCTTCCTCACAAAAGCCAAGAATAATAGTCGAATTAAATTACCAGCTTGTACGCTGGCTCTGTGATGAACTGGCGACCTGTTCACGACTTTCCTCGCCTTTTACTAAGTGTCCAGAAAATGCATGTCTTCTTGAAATGATCCATTTGAGCCATTTCCTGTTGTGTTTTTGCTCCAGGCCGAGCTAAAAACCCTTCATGTAATTCTCAGATAAATGAGTTGCATCGACCTTTTTAAAAGTCTATGCCAGAAAGCAAAACATTACCGCTATTACTTTGAGGCTGCTAAATACTCCTTTGACAGTGTGTCCAGCTTTGTGCATGTTTAGGCAATAAAAAAAGGGTTTGATAAAGGCCTTCTAGTACGTTGAGTCACATCTGGAACTGGCCCAGATCAAAGCAAAGGCATTAGGTAGATCTCGGCTCACATCGCGTAACAGCTACATTTAGAGAGAGCACACACAAAAGGAAATACATTAAACCCACTCGTCTGGATTGAAAACCGAAGTTAAAGCGAGTGATTTGACAAAACAAATCTGACTCAGACGCAGATGAAACAACAGCTGGAGGTCAGACAGTTTGATGTTTAATATTTCATCATAGAAAATGTTTCGAGGCTTCGGCAAATGGAGTGCACGGCTAGGCATATGTGAGAGAAGTGATCTGCAGCAGAGGAGGTCATGTAAAAAACAACTCTAAATAGAAATTGTCGCCTCGTGCTGGAGGATGCATGAGGACTACCAGTGTTCTTAAGAGGCACAGGATGTGGAACTGATTAACATGGAGCAGCTACACTGATTACACCAGCAGAAAAACAAAAGAAACACACGGTCCACTGGTTATTCTCTGACAGACATCCATTGTGCTTTGTGTGATGACTAGAAAACCGAGCTCATGTCTATTTGGCTGCATTAATAAGCCGTGTCCACGTCCGCTCAACCGTGTGCAAGCGGTGGCTCTGCAAAACTCCAGGTAGCGCAATAATAAAATAGAGAGGAAGAAAAGGGCAGACGAAGGCTAAACGACTGACGTCTGGTGACTTCCATCATCCGATTCAATGTGCATCTGACAGCAGAATAGATCGTTACCGCAGCAACCATCGCCACATAAAATCATCCTCACCGTTCCACGCGTCCCAGGAGGGCAGACGGTGAGTCGCGAGGTCAATCTTTTGGAGGAATTGTTCTTCATTTTTTAGGTCAAATCCAATCTGACCTACAGCACACATCGCTGATAGCAGACATGTGCAGGATGGGTTTGGCATTTCTCTACGCTTTTCACCTGGGCTTAGTCGGAAAACAGACAATATTCCGGTTTGAGCTCATTGTTTACAGACTCAGGCCTCAGAGCCACGTCACTCATCTTCTCTGGACTTGTATGAGCCGAAAGCCTTTTGCGCAAACACAATGCGTGTGAATAACGATTTATTCTCCCCTCTGGTAAGAGAATGTATAATGAAGTATTTTTGTTCTTTAAAGCTATTGTCCTTTGAGATGGATTGTACGATTCACAACCCAATTAAGCCTCTGAACCAAGTAAAACAAATAAATAGAGAGGCGGGTTTTAGCTCCAAAATTAGCATTTTATTTGGATGGTTGGGGTCAGAGATGTATAATTTGTTTTCCAGTACATATGTTTATCCACAATGTTTAAATCTAAAACCGTTTCCTGTCTTAAAGCTTCTTCGGTAATCAGTGTCCGTCGTTAGCCCACCCAAACCCCTCTTTTTGGTACAAATTCAACAGTTGTGCTGACAAGAACACCACTTTTAAATTTTTTTGGAAATAAAAAACTCTCAACTTCTACACGTTTACTGTCACCCAGATTTTTATTTTTTATTTCGTAAATAAATTTGGGAAACAACTTTTTTTTTGTAACCATTTTTGTTGTCATGAAAAGATAAAAACATGCAAAAACTTTGAATTTGTTGCCCAAATCATACATTTACAAGTTTGGAACCTTTTGCACTTTTCATATACTACATCAAAAAGAAAAAAGATAAGGAAAAGAAACATTATGTACACACACACACACACACACACATCTTTTTACAGTGAAGTCAAACTTATATATCAGATGATGTCTAAGGCAAATGAAGTGTACATAGATTAGACTAAAACAAAAAAAAGTATCACTTCAGAAAAAAAGAAAATAAATCTGCTACAAAAGTATGATTCACAACTCCCTTTATTTTGCAAGCAGCTGCATAATTTGAATGTTTAGTGAAAAAGTCTAGATGTCTAGCGTACTGTACAGTGCTGCTCTTGTTTTTTCCTTTCCATCAAAACTAACAGATAATCCTTCATTTCTTGGTCTTTGTCATTTAAATAATCTTCAACAAACAGGAGCATTGTGTAACCGAAGAATAAAAGCATGTAGAAGCATACCAGAGTGTAACATACTTTTTGAAATCACTCCAAATGTCAGTACCATTAAAGCCTTGAACGTAAAACTAATCATTTCGATCCAAAAAAATGTACAAAAAGGCACATTATATCCCAGTGCTTCTGTACTGTAAAATTCAAGTGTAACTGAGCGCATTCAATACCAACAATCGACGTGGTGACAGTCCACCGGTGTTCCAGGCCCCTCCCGCATCCTCCATTCGTGGACCACAGCCTATGCCTAAGCTTTCAACAAGCGTATGTTTGCGTAGACTACAACAATAAGCCTAGGTTGGTTGGTTTTGATTTTTGTCTTTTTTGTCTTTTTAAATCTGAATCAGTGTTTATTTTTTGTTTCTTTACTGTCACAGTTCCATCTCTCAGAAAATATCAGAAGCTGTGTCCATGTCCATCAGGAAATCTCCCCCCCCCCCCCCCCCCCCCAACCCCCCACCCCCACCTTTTCATCCTTGAAGGAGTGGCTGTGTGTCCTAGTCATCATTTCCGCCATACATGTCTGCCAGTTTTCTAAAGCGAGGCCCCCAGTCGTTGAGGTAATCGTAGTCCTGGTCACCCCCGCTGCTGGAGGAGTTGAGGGAGCTTAGGGAGCCAGCCGTGGAGCCGCTGCCCTCGTAGTCGAACACTAGCAGGGAGTCGTACGGAGGAGCGGTGGGGTCGTTGTCTGCTGCCTTCAGTCCCTGAGCAGAAGGAAATAAAAGCAGAGATGAGAAATGAAAAGATTAAAACACATCTGCAATAAAGACGGAGCCCACATCGACACAAACTCCCCCGCCCCCCTCCCCCCCCTGCCGCTGAACACAAACAGGCTAATCTATCTTGAAGCAAGTCAGTGTTTGAAATATCGACTTCAGGAAATAAGATTCATCAGGCTCCAGTGTTCCTGGGAGTTTCATCTGTGCTTTGGCCAGAACCGTCCTGATGCTTCTGTGATGTAGGATTATCCGCTGCGTGATGAAAAGGCAGGATGGAGCATGACCAGCAGCCTGACTAATGACTGGTATCATCTCCACTCACCCCCCCCCACCCCCGCCCGTGACCTCTGTGCAAGCCCCCCCACCATCTCCAAGGGTTCTCGACAGCTAGTACATCTCTGCCACTTTGTTAGCCATGATCCAGATTGCAGTTCCTTTAATATATTGTATCCATCATGGCTACACGTTGGAGGTAAAGCGCTGAGCTTCAGTGAGGCAGAGATGAGAGGAGAATGATTAAACATGTCTCTCCTGTCATCTTGAGATTTGTGTTGCTGGGAAGAGTCTTTATTCCTGCAAGATCGTCTTCAGCATTCCTTGAGATCCTCACAGCGCCACGAATGGTCCTTATGGATCGTTCCAAGCCCAGCCCCCCTAACGGGACTTGGGAGACTTGATGGATTGCTAATCTATGAGTTGAGATGTACTTTGGACATGAACCATGTTGGATCAAAGCCTGGCTTCTCCCTCTGTGGTAACCGACAAATAATACACGAATTAACAGAAGCAAAGAAACATGACGCACTGAAATGAGATTATTTTCCACTTGTTACTTTTCCCCAATCTCGTAATTTGATTTTAAGTGAGGCAGTCTCTCTGTGGGAGAACAGAAAATCCCCACGTTTTCACTCTGTCCCACACAAAAGACTGTCTAATACACCTCCATTTTAGTTTCTATTCAGAGACGTCTTCTAATGCTGTCCCTCTGTGGGAGGAGCCTATTGGGCCAGTATGAGGGTAAATTCCTTATGGTGAAACCACATTTTTATGTCGCTCTAATTTAATTAAGAGCTACACATTCCTGGGGCATGTGCACATCACAGAAGGGAGATCAAACTCTTTCCCCTCCCCCCCACCCATCCTCGCCTCCCTGCTCCTCTGGCAGCTAGTCCCATCAGTTAGGTCAAATTCCAACTCAGAGTGAGTGCTGTAGCGAGCAGAGAAATGTGGAACTGAAAACAGATCAGCAATGCCCGGATGCAGGGAGCGTTTTCTGGGTCAGGATGCTCCGAGTTGAAACGCCTCAAAGGCCTTGTGAGAATATTAAAATGACAGGTCTGGTGAAACCGCTCTTCTTTGAGCAATGCAGAGCATTAAATCACCCCCCCCCCCTCAATATCACCCGTTACGACACATGTATTACTATTAGGTGTGCTCATGAGACGCTGCAAGATTGGAAAGGCGTGGCACCCGGGTTAAGGGATCTGAGCGATTGAGCAGAAAGAGCAAGTTCCAAATCTAACAACATGGGTGCCATCCAAAAAGTGAGGAGAGAAGTCCATTTGTAATTCTGCGAAACTCTGGTCTGTTGGAGCTCGTGAAAAATACATGACTGTTCTTTTCATTTTACATTCTCCCTTCATGCTGGAGTCAATGATGGCCTCAGGCAAACGAGGCCACCGAACAGCGCGCCGCGATAAAAGGCCGGTAGACTGCCGCTCTCATCTCCCATTTCTACGGCTACACATCTAAGTCTACACTGGCTTAAAGTGGGGAGAAAAACAATTATATCTAAGTGAGTTAGCATCGTGTGTTTTTCAGGCTTTATGCAAGGCCGAGTAGATATGTACGTGTGAGATGAGAAAAATTTCGACTTTCAGAGAGGGAAAATATGAGAACAATCCGAATAATAATTGATTTTTTTCTCTCTCACTGCAAGGCAGCGGAGAAGTGCCGGAGTCATATTGATGAAATGGCTTATTTAGATACAAGAGGATTTTAAGAAAATCATTCGGCCTGAAAATTTAATTTACATTTTTTTTGGTACCACTGATCCCTTCACTTGAGCTCTTGATTTAATCATGAAACACAACAATCCTTTTTTTCTTTCCCATTCGCAGCAGCTCCTCATCACACTGTTGCTGGATGGGGGCATTTACCTCATTGATGAAGTCTCCAATGTCTCCAGGGTGGGGTGCTGCTGACCTCATGGGGTATTGTGGCTCGGGGTGGAGGGGTCTCTCGTCTAGACGGCGGATTCCCACAGGCTTGATGGCATCGGGCTCCAACGTGTCCGGCTGCTGGAGTTGACTCAGGTCATAATCCTGCACAACACATAAACAGATGGGACTTAGCTACGCAGCCTGAAGAGACTGCAAGCCGGGCATGATTATTTAAATAGGTAAACACATCCTGTGCTGCAAAGTGGAAGAGAAGTTCAACTGAGTAGAGGAGATTTTAAAGTTAGAATGCAACTGGAAGAGTCGAGGGAACGCAAGGGAAACTTTAATCTTCTTGTCTGTGAAGCACAAGCCCAGGGACAATTTGACACATTAAAGGAGCCAGCACTGGGGGGGTCCAAGCTGAGGACCACATCACACGCTGCAAAGACTGTGTGTACTTGTGCGGTGTGCTGCAGGAAGGATGTGCAGGCGACTGTTTTGCTCTAATCAATGCCCAGACATGGGATGGTGGATATGCATAAGCCATTGCTAATCCTATTAACATTACCAAGGCAACCTGAATGGCTCGCAGTTTGTGCAAAGTCATGGGCGAGGAGGGAGGGGGGGGGAAGAAGGAGTCGAGGCAGAAAAGAGTAAACAGAGTCTCTGGCGAAGACAAGAGCCGAGTGACTGGATGGAATCACGGTGACAGCAGATATAGAGAAAACAGCATTTGAATATCAGGGTGTGTCTCATAAGCGTGCATGATGGATTGTCCCTCTTTAGATTTTCAGTGGTCCATCCATCTCTAATATCCCCCCCCCCTTCAAAAGTATCTTTGCTCAGTTGCACATGTACTCGCACAAAAGGATGAATGTACGCTTACTCCGAGAGAAAACGTAGCTGCAGGTGCTCCAATAAATAAACCCAAACGCTGTGGTGATGGGCAAACAATCCAGACAAACAAACAACTCAAACATTTTGCACTAACTATTACAATCTCACATCAACCTATGAACTGATTTCAAAAGAAATTGTGCCAATCCTGGGGCGAGTGGGAGAAGAACGACGGTGAACAAAAATAAATCACACAAAATCACACGCCATTCATCACGTCTGGTCCAGTTCAGTCGGACTCTTCTTCGACCTTCTCGGAGGTCGGGAGTTGATGACAGGAGGTGCAACAGAGCAGCAAAATGGCTGACCTAAGCAGGAAGGTCTAATGACAGACCAGCTCGCTCTCTGAAAACGAACCTGACGGCCACACATTCAAGTATGGCAACCGGAGCATTATTGAGCAATTTAAAACAGAGCCACTATTTTATAATTGCAAACTTGATCTACGTTTTAAATCTGAGAAAGCAGCAGCATCTAAATGTTTTTTCCCCAACAGGGAAAGGAAGCACAAGAAATTCGATAATGACAGGTTTCAAACAAAGACCAGGAAAGATGAACTTATTTAGAGAGGAGTTATATAAATATAATTTCCCTCCTATCGTATGATCTGGGTTAGTTTGCTATTGGTGAATGCCTTTAATAAATTGGGTGGAGCCCGGCGTCTGTCTCTGAACTCTAATTCATGATGCTTTACATCGTAGAATCATTGACTTTTGCTTAAGTAATTTCCATGAAACCAACAATGTTTATTTCTGGCATTCCCTCCCGCCAACATCAACAAACAAAATGCGGTGGTGTCAGGGTTAAATTATCCTGAGGCACACAGACAGCAACGATAAGCTTTCCTCCACCTCCACATCCTATTCCCAAACCTCAACATTGAGGGGCTTGAACATCATCGTCTCCCGAATGTCTTTCCCCGAGTTTAAATTCCTCAATGAGCACTAATAGCATGAAATTCGAGTTCCATGTCCCGCCTTCCCATGGCTGTGGACTGACTCGGCATGTAATAGTGCTGAGTGAAAACTTTGCATGAGGACATTTTGAACTTGTTTCGAGCTCCGTATTTGTGAACGCGGGACTATATGTCATTGAACCGTTTTTCCCTCACAGCAAAACTGTCAAATGTTGAGGAGCATCAAGTTATTTTGAAGCCATTTGTAGAAGCAGATGCGTCTCACACTAAACACATTAACATATGCAAGACAAGTTCTAAAGTTGTGATTATAAATGGCATTTCCACATTTATGAGTCTGTCTGCCTTTGATGAAACGAGTTCTTCACAAGCGAGTAGAAACCAAATCAAACCAGGCAATACCAATGGAGCAACCACAATCATACACTCTGATAATGCTCAATGGTTTGACACTTCAATTTCCTGCCAGTGGGAGATAGAGAGAACAGGGGTGGGTATAATAAAGACCACATTGCAGGGAAAGTAGGGCCTGATTTTTGTTGTTGTTTTTTTTACCCAATACTGACGATTCACCAGACAAGAACCTTTTCTCCTCTTGCCCAGCCCTCCTCAGGGCCACTCAAAACAGCAGCTCGTTTCCCGTTCAACAAATTTCCACAGCCGCTTGTTTGCCTCTGAGGGCTGCTTGTTATCAGGTTCTCTTTTCAAATGTTCTGGTCCAGGAGTTTGTGCATTTTTGTTGTGAAAGTGAGGAAGAGTATACACAACGTGAGTGCACTCCCTCCTGCCTAATCACAGTGGCTAGCGCATAATGGCCTTCCAGTCACAGCGTTACCTTAGACAGAGCTTCATTATTGTACAACAGAAGATGACGATCTTGATGATGCTGCCTTTGTTTCTTTTCTTTCTTTGATAAAATGCTTCCGTTCTGCTAACAAGGAGTCATCAGGACAATTGAATTTGTGTCTGGGTGTTCATAAGCAGCAGAGTGGGATAAAGAGATGTGGTTTTATTGATGCCTGAGGCACCACATTTGTATCATGGGTGTGCGTCTGTGATTTTTGAGTTGTGAGGCAACACACCGGTTTCAGTTGAGGAAACACTTCCAATATCTAATTGGAGCTAACGAATTTGCCTTATTGATTTCAGATCTCAATTTCCATCGCCTTATAAAGGGAAGTCAGAATTTTCCATTTACAATAGAAACTGTCTTTCTCCTTGTTGTAAATGACGGCACACAGTAATGAGCAGACCCATCTCCAGAAAGAAAGGAGCGTAGGTGCAGTTCTTTGTCCTCACACCACCACAGTTCTACAGAGATTGCTGCTGTATAATGTGCTGTTAGTCAGCTTTCACTTTCTCCAGTAGTTCGGGGCGAGCGGCGGACAAACTGCTAAGTGAATGCGAGTTTCGAAACACATTTACTTCATAGTCATACATTTAGGGAAAGTAGTTTTTAAAAACTTGCGCAAAGCCAAATAGGCATGAGTGTGGCTCAAATATAAAGTTCATAAGAATCATTTCTGATAGATCCAACACTAAAATAGAGTTTAACCGCTTCCATAGGACTGCAATGTTTTGAGAGTGGTCAAGATAAACATACACCTCCAATTGTTATGAGATTCTGATTCAAAAGTTGTAATATCCTGTATGGTGCTCGGACTTATGTCGAATCTCAACCAGTGAGAGGCCTGCAGAAAGAGACGCACGTATTGATCGAGGACACAATCTGCTTACGTGTTACAACCAGAGTGAATGCATTCAACCAATCTAAAACTCCTGAGAACAGATACTCTTACTGCCATTGGTAAAGTTCTACACGTGCATCCTCAGGATAAATTGGTTACTTGATTTGCGATGGTAATAGTTTGAATTCATGAATGCACAAATGACTTGCGTAGGCTTCCTCAGCATCTAAACTTCACGATGGGCAGAAGTCAGCGAGGGCAGAAACTCTTCAAGGATTTTCACCCAAGGCGTTCCACAAAATGTTTTTAAAAAACACCATTAAGAATGTCCATTCTAACGGCGTGACGAAGAAGTGGGAGACAGCATTCAAACATTGGATTGGAAGAGAGAGCCTGGCAAGGCAACGCTCGCCGTGGAAGTCGGGTCACCGTCACCATACAGGAAACCAACGCATCAATGAATAACACAATGGTACACAGAGCAGGTACCTGCAGTTACCGTCAACAAATGCCAGGCGACTTAAGGGACTGAACCTCATTGACGCCAAGTGAATTCAGCACACGTTAAGGTATAATTTTGCCACTGTTGGTGCGCATCCTGAGAGATTTATCCAGCAGTTCAAAACCACAGATGAGAATTGAGTCCACCATTTCCAAGCAGAGCTGAAAACTACACTGATCTCTTGAGACAGCTAAAGGATAACATCAGGAACATCCACTATGAGAAGCTGACAGGAGGTGTGGTCTTCTGTCAGAGTAACGCTCCAGTCCGCAAATCTGTAATGACTGCGCTCATCCAACATCGGGCTCATTCACCTGATTTGGCACCTTCATCCCTTCCAAAAGATGAAGAGGGAACCTCATTAATCATGATCTGGATTAAAAGGCATCATAAAAAAACACAAGCATTTTGGGCGACCTTTAAAGGCACAAGACTGACACAAAAAGACATGAGCTGGCGATCGGATCAAGATCTGCCTCCATTTTGCATCAATGGAGGGAATAATAAACACATAATATACACAATAGGTATTTATGAGTATTGAAGTGTTTGTGAAGGAAACTGGAAAATATATTTGAATATTGAAGTAGTTAGTGGTAGTAAAAATCCCAAGTTGTGTTGACTCAGTTTAGGCTTTGTTAAAGTAAACTCTAGAGTACACAGAGTACTCATTCCTACCTGATCCTCCTCTCCTCCACCTTCCTCATCATACTTGAGAATGTTGTCCCTCACGTCATCCTCTGGATCGATGAGAAGCTGCTTGGCTTGGCGTTCTTTATCGCGACGCTTCATCCACACCACAAACAGCAGCACGAGAACTGGCAGACGGAGAGCGATATTCAATATTACAAAACATAATAAGTTACATATTTTTCTACGAGTTTAATCGGATCTGATGTTCCAGAGCTCGGAAAGAGGCCTGATCACGGCTATCGTTCGGGTAATCCAACAGTAATCTAGCAATATCTCGGATAATGTTTATCTGTCTTTATAATCCCTGCGTCTGTTCATGCTGCCGGAGAGACGCACCGAGATACTTACTGAGCAGGATAATGATACACAGGAGGATGGCGATGATGGCGCCAGTGCCCAAACCGGCAGCCATGATGTGCTGCTGGTCGGTGCAGTCTCCATTGAAGTCGCACTGACACACTTTGACCCGCAGATAGGAGGTGTTAGACATGGGGAGGTTGCCCGAGTCCGTAATTATGATGGGGACCTCATAGATGCCATTTTCAAGAAAGCCAATCTTCAGGCTCACTTGAGCATAATCGCCTGAGAGACGAAAAGGAGAACGTACGGAAAAAGTGGAACGTGAGATTAACAACAGCGCGTTTAAAAATAAACCTGCATCATTGCAGTCATCCACAGCAGAGAGCCTTTCAGAAGAGAACAAAACTCTGAGTAGTTGTCATATATAATGTAATAGATCACCTGACCTCAAATATGCATCACAGATTCATACCTGGAAGTTGCTTCAGCGTTTCTAATCCGCAACATGTTCAGGATTTAGATTTGGAGCTCATAAATCTACTCAATAGCTTCTGATAATGCTGCTGTTTAGGCTAAATTCCTAGTAGCAATAATCCAAATGTCATTATCCTATTAAGATAAATTCACTGCTTTTCAACTCCTGACATCTATTGGCTAAAAACAACAACAACAAATTAGCTCTTCCACTCATGTTTTTAGCACGAATTAGCATAAACAATTAAGAACTGCTTAGTAATGTTAATGCATTGCATCGTCTCTGCCTGACCTCTCTGCAGTGAGCCATTTTCAAGTTCCCAATGAGTCGTTAAAAGCGATCACAGATCACAGTCTCAAGCTTTAAATGCAAACAACAGCTGACAGTTTGTAGTCATTTTTTCTAACAACGAATGCTATTATTTAAATTTGAAAGATGTCTCTTCTCTCGATCTCTAAAGACCAAAAGGCCACAACAGCATTAATCAGGCCAGGATAATATATATTAGTGCATGATATGAATGAAACCAGCTGTGTTCATCTATTTTACCACTGATTCTTGTGATGGTCCAGTTTCTCCGAACATCAGCGGGCCGGTGGGCTAACTCGAAGGCAAAAGGCCCAGCATTGGGGTTCAGGTCACCATCGAGCGCAGTGATGTTGATGGTGTTTGGTTCTGGCTTCTCACAAATCTCCACCTCGTGAGGGAAGACTTTGGGAGCGTTGTCGTTAATATCCAGCAGGTAGATCTGGAGAGTTCCCGTACCACTAGCTGGAGGCACGCCTACGTGAACATACATATTCATGGGATGCTTTATTTTTATTCATTTACAAATCTACATACACATTTGTATGTACATTATTGAAATGCCACCTCTCATTTTGCACTCATTATGCAGTCAAAATAAGGTGTGGAGTTTATTCTTTGGGACTAATGAAATAATAAGACACTCCAAAAAGTAATTTAACTCAAGTAGGAAAAGATCCATCCGAAATGCATACTGATCTGAAAATCAAATATCAAGTGAGGAAAAGGACAAAAAAGGGAAATATCAGAATATTTTTGCTAGCGTGTTTGCATCTGTGCGAGGAGAGTGTCTTCCTGATCGAAGGACACAAGATAGGAATACTAAAGCGGACAAACACTGTCGCTCCTCTGAGGCCTCTCTATGAATTCACGGAGCTAAGAGGCTTTTTTATAATTCAGGCCACGCTCAAAGGAGCTAGTCATCCAATCCTGACCCATTAATGCCGAGAAACCCCTTTATTGGTGGAGTTTTCAAGCTTATTGGAGAAAGCGATGCTTCACAGGACAGGGTAAACCTGAACAGAGGTAAATCCCACCAGTGCAGGGAAAAGGTGAATACATCCACACACTGGATGGGTCTGGGATTGCTAACGCATTAACCTCCAACTAATATGGTCATCCAACCACACATGCCAAGTGCTTACTGCCGGGCTGACCTTGAAGCATGGAGTATGTCTTTTCTGGCTTTCACTGAGGTATATTTTTTCCTAACAGATGCTGTCCATTTGTGCACTGGCTCCAGGTGAAAAACATCACAGAGGGAGTGAAAGGAAAGGCTTTGACCGTTGAGAGATAGGGTATATAACACATCCACTAGGTTTACCTTTGAAACCGTAGCATTAGCTCCTCTGTTCTCTCAATGCTCTGACAAGAACGGCTTGAATGTGGTGCTTGTCCAATAGCCGTGCTAAAATACAGGGGGGTCGTCAACTTACGACGACAATTGGTTCCGAGGGTTTTTTCGTATGCCTTAAGTCGACCCATGTTAAATTAACGCAAGTATATTATGCTACCGGAGTAGAAAGAGACACTGTCCTCTCGGTAGACATCGTGGGTGAGATCGCAGAAACTGTCGTACACTCGAATCGCTCACTCGCTTTCCGGTATATCGTAAAAACACCTCGTAAACAGAAAAAAAATAAACAACAGACGGGTGCAGTCGTAAACTCGAACAGTCGCGAGTAGCAGAGGTCGCGAGTCGACGACCCCCTGTAACTCTGTAATGGTACTTCATAGGAGCTCAACAAGGGAGGGATGGTACTGCAGTACCGGTTCAATGGTGACATACCATTGTCGGAAGCCAGGAACGTTGCATTGTACAAACTGTTCTTGACAAAGCCAGACTCCCGGTCCAAAATAGCAATTGTTGTAATACGGCCGGTGTTTGGGTCAATCCTTAGCCAGTTGGCTGGATCTGAGAGTTTGGAGTATCTGTGGGCAAAAAAAAAAAGAAAGAAAGAAATTTACAGGGGTTCTTGTTTCTTACTATCCAATTGAAGCCGAGTTTAGAAAGTATAAAGAAGGTAAAAAAAGGTGTAGGTAATTCAATTTTAGTCACCATTTCCAGTTTGTGGTCTATTTCTTCTATAAATACTTTTGCTTTTATTTGTTTGCACAGAATAAATATTTCAGGCATCCTGCGTTTTACATAATTATTCCAACGTTTGAGAGCAGCCTCACAAGGGAACCCAAAACTGGCTTGTTATCAGAAGCTCCAACTAATTTGTAGGACAAACCGTGGAATTACAAAACTAGCTTATTTCATATTAACTATTTTCTGGGAGATAAACACTTCCACGGCCATGCAGCTGTGAGGCAAAACGTTTGATGATGAAAAGGAAGAAACTAGACTTTTCAGCAAGAAAGAGGTGGAGACATGCTGGCTCTATTGTGTTATTTCCATCATTGCAAATCACCTTCACCTTTTACGACACTCCCGTTTGACACAAAGTATCATGCAGTTAGTAATATAAGCAATATCATAGCTGTTCTGAAGCACTTTTTGAATCACACTGTTAGGCGTACCGGATGCTTTGTTGCATGAAGCGATCAGGGTCCTGTGCAGTGAACTTGGTCAGCGTTGACTCAGGCAGCATCCCCTCTTCCAGTTTAATGAGTTTGGGGTTGGGCTCGAAGTAAGGACTCTCATTGACATCAATCACTCTGATAGAGACCGTGGCAGTGGACTGGCGTGGAGAGTGGATGCCTCTGGCCAAGGGAACCTCATTCCTTGCTTCCACTGTCAGCACATACGTCCTACCGATCTCATAATCGATAGGCTGGGAACAGTCAGAGAGTGTGCATATAAAGTAAGTCACTCGTTAAATCCACATCAGAAAATCACTTTACATTTCTGTACATTTGGAATCTGCCACTGGGGAGAGAGCAGCTAAATGCATTTAAGCTTTTTATTCTTCTTTCCTCAAAAAAATCAAATAGTGAAAGCTCGGAATAGACAGCAAGATGAGATTTTATATATATATATATATATATATATATATATAAAGATTGTATGCATTTGCTATGATACAAAACAGCAAGACAGCAGCTTCCGAGTTAAGCAACCATCCAGATTAACTATTTTGGAGTAAAAATAATTGTATTCAAATTAGCAATAGGATAATTTGGGTTAAGATGCTAAGTAGAGCAAATTAGTTGTATAAGAAAAGTACATTTTTAAAATCTTCATGTAAAATGGATCATTGTGAGTCTCCTATGAGTTGCTTTACATTAAGAGCTTCCTTTCTTGAGGCAATTAAATAGAACAGAGGTATTACTAACTCGCTGTCTTCATTAACATGCAGCACATTTAAGACAACTTCAATTATATCAGGTCAAATGCATGTTATAAGCACAGATCCATTTCCAATACATTTTGTTCCACTCATCCACGCATGGGTCACGCTGGCAGCGGACTTAACAGTGCATTTCCTAGCAACATTTCTAGGGGGATCTGGAGGCTTTCCCTGAGATAAATGAAATACATATAATCCCTTCAGAAAATTCTGGGCCTACCTCGGGGTCTCCTCTCAGTTGGACATGGCTAAAAATCCTCCAAAAGGAAAGCACCCAGGAGGTGTCCTAACAAATTCCCTCTGGAAGCCTGCACTCCTCACCTGATTTCTAAGCCCAGGGGTGCAAGTGTGTTCCGACCATTTTTCGTTCTGGAGTTATTGGCCGTTGAAGAGAGGCAGATTTCAATGTCAGGCTTGGCTGTGAATGTTTGGGTTTCCAAAAACCTCTTTAGATGTGAATGGCACTCAAAGAGTGAATAGAAATACTGTGTAATTAGGTCGCTGGAGTTTTGACCCTGGTTGACCACACGAGCGTAGTGACTAGAGTGTAAATGGTTGGCTGTGCTGTATGCCAGTCACATGGTAAATGCCATAGTGAGGATGCATGATTGGCTAACATCTCTTGCACCCGTACTACTTTTGGTTTCAACGTATTTGGCACCCAACAAAGATTGACTGATAAATTGAGTGCTTTTCCTTCCAACTCGGCTCTCTCTCCACTACCATGGTGTGAAACAATGGCTGCATTACCGCTGATGCTGCACCCAACATCCTGTCCACCTCACAATTAATGTTCCAATCACTTGTGGACAAGACCCCAAGATACTAGAACTATTTTGCTAGAGGCATCAACTCGCCTCTATCCCAGAGGGAGCAGTCAAACGATTGCATGAACACAGCCGTCAGCGTATTCTAAATGCCCACATAATAACGTAATGTAATTGGAACTTATTACTATAAATGCCAGCCATAAACCTCTCGGCGTAAAAGACTTGCATGTACCTCCAAGGGATTAAAGGTGGACAAAGTCTTACCTTGACAACAGTCACCAGACCTTCATTAGTAGTTGGATCAGTGGGCACGGAGAATCTGCCTGTGGGATCGCCCCCAGTGATCTTGTAGACGGCGTTCCAGGCCGGCGTGCTGGGCTGGTCCTTGTCAGTCACCGTCAGATTGGCCACGATGACATTCACACGGTTTTCAGGCACCTCACCAAAAAACTGCATGAATAGGCCATTAACGGACAAAGCAGCGAGCGGTTAGTGACACTGCTGTGACAGCAGAAAAGCCACCAGGCCCCGTCTTGCACAGCACAGCAGGACCAATCCTCTGTACATGGATATTTAAGGTAACTTATCATGCTGTCATGGTCATCTTATTCCCTGTCCTCTCCTGATAGCACAACGGCAGCAGTACAAAATTCAGCGGTACACCAGCACAGCAAGCCTCTTTCACTTCAGCAGACGCTACGGTAGTTGCATGTGTCAACATTTGGGGGGGGGGGGGGGGGGGGGGGGGGGTAACACTTCACACATGGCTGACTACTTGTGTATCTGTATGGCGAGGGAGATGCTGTGCAAGCACAACTGGTAAGCGAGCAGAACAGACGGTTGAGTGGATATATGTACAATGGGGTGAACTGAGGATTTCTGTGATGCTTCTTGCCACTAAGATTGTGCCGCTGATGACTCAGACGCTACTTCTTACCGTCTCAGCAGTAAACTCTGGCGGATTGTCATTAATGTCCGTCACCCTGATGACAGCAGTGGCCGTGTTGGAGAGGCCGTACATGGGGTTGCCTTCCATGTCAGTGGCCTGGATGATAAGCGTGTACTGATTCACTTTCTGTGGGGTGGGGGGGGAAGAAACAAAACATGAGGATTAAGTCACAGTCCATTGACTTTTGTGCAGAATAATGTTGGACAGTGTGGATTCGGATTGGTTTCTAATTTTACCACGTCCTCAACATGGTTGTTGGTTATTTGAAAGAATGTTCTGTTACAATTACAATGTGTAATTGTGTGTTTTACATGAGTCTGTAGGTTCTACAAGAGGGACACGAGTTCGCATGTGACTGTGTGAAAATTGTCCCTCCTCTTTTTGACTGCCATGAAACCAACAGATGACTCTTTCCATATTAAAAGCCACTCAGGTGACAGACCAGTTGCAAGGTAATGAGAGTCGGGCAAATTACTTGCATGCTGGCAACTGGCAGTCATAAAATGGCAGCCCCAGGGAGGAAGTGATTGAACAGCCACCTAGCCGGATTGCTCTCACTAGAATTTCACCAACTGCCTCCCGCTTTCTACATTCTTTTATTCATTTTCTCCAACATCTCCAACAGCCATGAGATCAAATTAATGACATAGCAGTAGAATCCAAAGCATGGGGGAAATGCAGGTAAAATATTCTAACTTGGAGCAAAAAAGGAAAGATTGATCTGATTAGTGATACATGGTGCCTCTTTGTAAGGGTCAATACAGAAACTAGCAAACAGCAAAGTTAATTTCTACTTTCTCATTTAGCTGATAATCGTCACCGTGGCTCATTGTTTTTTCGGGAAGTCAGGATATTTGCCAATACAGCCAAACTGATTTAAAAATGCAACGCATATTTACAAACATGGAAAATGAATATGATGTTATATGTCTACAAATGTGTGTGTGTGTGGGGGGGGGTGGACCTAATTTATTAACATAATGGATGGCCTTGCTAATGAAAAGTCTTAAAAGCTGATGCTAATATTTTATTTGGCACCAACATTAAGGTGAATGAACTCAACGCAGGAAGCTTAACAAATAAAATGACATAGAAGGAAAGAAATACGACGGGACAAATACCTCTCTGTCCAAGCCTGCCGCCACCGTAATGATGCCTCCTGTTTTGTTGTTGATGGTGAACATATTGGTAGTTGGACTTTCTGGGGTCTGAGACAGGATCTTATAACGCAGCATCCCATTGGCCGTTCTGGGGTCATCTTTGTCGACAGATGTTACTGTCATAACAAACGTTCCTACATGATAGAAAGACAAACACAAGATGTGATTCCATCTGTTATCATTCCCCAATGTTCATTTATTCTTTTATTGGTAATTTAAAAACACCAGAAGTGGGGCAAGAGCACTACACTGAACATTAGCAGATTTATAGCTATGTGATACAGACACAGGATTTCCTTTCTTGTGATCTTAAAATACTAACAACCATGTTAATATAGCCGGAAAGAAAGTTAGTAATGTAATAATAATGCCTCAGGAATGCCATCGCTGTCGTTTGATCTTCTAAAGTTACGCCTGCATGCGAAGCCTTCGGCTCCGACTCCAAACGGTTGCTTGCTCATACAGTGCGAGGCTGTGCTTGGCGTTATGTGGCATATTACCTGGCTTGGAACCCTCCGGAACAGTGCCGTTCCAGATCTGATGACTGAACTCTGGTCTGTTGTCATTCATGTCGATCACATTGATCACAATGTCAATGGGGTTTTCTACCTGGTTGCCGTTCAGGTCCACTGCATGAGCTCTCAGCTGGAAGGAGCACAAACACATCTGGGCTGTAGAACTGAACACTGGCACATCGCTGTCAACAACAGTCAATGTTGTACTGCTGAGATAATTGACTCAAGTAGCCATCATTGAAAATGGGCTTCACGGTATGTTGAAAAAAAAACCCGATGAATTCAGTTACATGTAGAACTCACGACTAACTTATTGTACGTGCAGAGCAAAAGACAAACCTATAAAGTTAACTTTATAAAACATCCGCAGTTTGTCAGGATATCATCGTAGTAGTTTTTTTTTTATGTGTTGGTCTTACATGGAAGTTGGAGATGTGCTCTCGATCCAGGGGCTTGTTGACAGACAGCTCTCCAGAGATCGGGTCGATGATGAAGATTCCAGTGGGTGGCTGGTCAGCACCAGGGCCAGTCACACTGTATCTGAGAAGCCGGTTCTTGTCGTGGTCCGACCGGATCTGTAAGTACAAGCAATTTGTAAATGAAAACCTTGACAACAGATTAGTCTGTGTTTCATGTCATATCTGCTAACATAATATTGATCAATATGAACTGAAAAGGGTCCCTTAAAATTGGTGATTTGTGTATTAAAGTGTGTAACTTTGTTGTCTGAAAGGAAATAGTTTTGCATTCTTTTTTTAAACGATGCAAAAATAGAGATGTTTTTTCAGCATTTCTAGAAAAACAAACAAACAAAAGTAATCAATTACAGCTAACGTGAATTCCACAAAATCTTATTCAGCTGTTGATTAAAAAAGCAATATAACTTGCCTTTTTACTGACTGACTTTTCTTCTCACACCAACTACGGTTGGATTAGAAGGAGTGTGTGTTTGTGAAGTATTCAGGCTTGGCTTTGGAGCAGCTGTGGAGCAAGCCGAGACCCTCGGTGCCTGCACCTCGGATCCATGCTGAGCATACAGAGTATCGTCTCCTCCCGATAACATCCACTCAAGCCCAGAAACTACACTTCTAATACAGCTATATTAAATATTATATATACAAATAGCATGTGCAGGATTCGACTCTTGGTGAGGGAGTTGGTTTAATTTGCTGAAAAAGGAGCTACTTCTCAGCGGTCCCAAGTATTGCTTGCCCTCCCCTCAGCCACCCACACACAGCAATGACCAAAGAATGGATGCAAATGAATTAGTCTCCGTGTGTCCTTGAGGGCCAAGATAAAAGGGAAGAATATCTCAACGGGAAACTGAGGAACAAGGGCGATAGTGAGCACTCAACATAACTCTACCTCCAACAGCACACCAATGGCTACGTCTCCTCTCGTTGTTTTTTGTCTAGGGGATAAAAACGCCTGGTTACACCGGTACAAACCGCTCTCTGTAACAAAGATAAACTAGAAAAGCACTCAGAGAGCGCAAACCTCCGCCGAGCAGCTCATTCCCCTCGTAATTACCATTTACACCATCCGAATGGTGATCTGGATCATCACCAAAAGGTTCAACATTGTAACTATGAGACTATGAAAAGTAAAAGTGAATCAGAGTTGATTTGTAACTGATCCGCAAATGGGGGGTTTTAATGTTAAAATGTAATATTGATCTGGATCCGATCCAGATGAAATTTGGTGGTGCGATAGAGGTCCCCACCCTACATGACTGTGCTAAATTTCATAAACATTGGTTAAAAATCAACCGAGATATTGAGGAACACATTTTGAAGCTCTGTTGACTGCAATGTTAGCAAAAATTTCAAACTTTCCATAATCTCTTCTGGATCATCGCCAAAATATAATCATTCAAACATTCCCAACATTTCCTGAAAATGTTGAACTTTTTCAGTTGTCTTGCACAAGGACGGACATACAAACAAATGCAAATGCAATTGCATAACCTCTATCCTGACGGAGGTAATAATAAAGGCAAAAAAGAAAAAAGACCTTCAGCATAGACCTGTAAGTATGAACACCTTGTGCCTGTGACCCTTGCTGAGTGGGGGCGCAGAGTAAAGGGGGCATACAGGGTTGAACATTTGAACAAAAAACAGTGCACTGTCTATGAAGCAGAGAGACTGAGGGGCGTGCCTCTGCATGTGTGTGTTTCAATGAGTTACATTACCCGGACAAGCTCTTGAGGAAATGGGCCTCGCGAGTTCTCTGGGACATTGATTGGGGGGATGACCCAGTCTCTCTTCATGCGTTTCAGTTGGCTGTCTGAGTTTCGTGATGGAAATGCTATTTCCTGCAAATCCTTGGACATGTCTGGGGGGACCTCCTGGACCTGTGAAAAGGAAATGATTTAGTTCAAGAGCTGGGTAATGATCACATCTATGCTGCTAAATATGGCAACAGTATGAACATGTTCATCGCGCTAGCAAGCATAGGAGTGTGGATAGCAGCTAACAAAGAATCAATGTTAGATGCTTTGACATTTAATTATGGTCCAAGTTTAACAGGTCCCAAATAATAAATACTGTGATTTCAACAAACCTTTAGCTTTTTTCACAAACCACGGATTTCATATTTGTTATTTTGAGCAAAATATATTTGCAAATGTTTAATTATTAACTTATAATTAACATATAAAAACATTTATTATACCCCGCCACTCCTTGGGGAAAAATGGACATCAATGGACCTGTTTTTTTTGGTTTACAGATAAAAAGTAGCAAAAATATTTTTTGTAAAAAGAGCAGCAGACCTGAAAAGCCTTTTTAGATGCCATTTAATACCCATTCGGAATGTCTGTTGGACCCCATACGACTTCATTCCTAGAGTAAAATATCTACAGTTGGGATGATGCACGTTAAAACGCCTTGGAGTGCTGCTGCAGCAGCTGTATACCGCCAGCGCTGGTTTGCCTCTTCTTATGTCCTGATAAAATGCACCCACACAGACAGCCCAGCTTCCATAATGGATTTGCCATCCTCCCTCGTCTGTAATGAATGAGATTTGAAACAAAGGAGGATGGTACCTGCAAGCAGACACTAAACACACAGATGGCTCAAATTGCCTATGCTGCTTCAGAGACTGGGGAGGATGAAGCGGTGCCAGAGAAAGTTAAAATAACCTTGAACGAAACAAGGCAGGAAAGAAAGGAGAAAAACTATGCAAAATTTCAATGTCAATGAATGATGGTAGAAGATTCCACTGGAATGGTCATGTCCTTCAAGTGTTTTCCCTACACTTTCCTATAATCATCTGAACACTGGTTGTGAGGTAGTTAAGCCGTGTAAACTATAACAGTATGTCTTATGTAAACGGAAATTAAATGTGACTTTCCCACCTTATAACATATCCGGAGTCCCGTCTTTTAAGTGTGTTATAACTTAATGTGTTCCCCAAAATCTGGGGAGCTGCCTGACAGCTTCTGCAAATCATATTTCTAATTAGATTATGCTGCTTTCTCACATTGGCAGTGCAGAGGCAAGCGGACGCATAGGAGAGGAGCGTGCTTCAGAAATATCTATTACCCTATCTAAACGGGTACGAGTGAAAGCAGTAATTATTTGCAACCTGTGCCTGGAATGATAAATGGCGATGTGGGGTTGTTCCGCCGAACATACATCTATCTCTGATGCGCTGGAGGTCTACTCCGATCCACAGTCTATGGATCTCCTCCATCTTCCGAGTAGGATTCTACTTCAGAGTATGAGAAAGTGCTTTTTGAGTGATGGCCTGAGCGTTCAGGAGTGTGTGCGAAGGATTAGGCGTATTTGCTCTTTTAGAAAGATCCTCTCAGATAGTCAAACATTTTCTCCTCGCCATCAGTGGAGGAACCGAGGTTCTAATAGAGACGAAGATAGTGGGCAAAGACCCACTCAGGTTAATGAGGATATTGTTTGGTTGTCACTGATTAAAATGGTTCCCCGAGGCTGTCGTCTCATCGACTAATAAAAAATGTAACCACTGATGTGATTAGGAGATGCGTGATGATTCATGACAATAATTACGCTGTGGGCGAGACTACTACACACAAACTCATAAACGTGCGCGATACGGGAAAATCGATCCCATATTTCATTAAAGACAAATCAGGGCAGACCAAAGAGCTCTACTCAGATACATATCTGAATATGGCTACCAATCACACAGCTGATCAACTTCATACATGCATATCCAATGTGACTCTCAGACCTTTATATAAATACCAAAAATATGTAGAACTGTGACTGATGGACTCATTTAAATCACACATACATAACCCTCAACAATACGTTTTACTATGCACCAACATAAAATATGATGGCCATGTTTGCTGGGATTATCTGCCGAGCTGCACATCTATTCATGGCCACTCATGAACTCACGTTGGCTCCAATTTCTAAAGAAGGATCGTACACTGGTCTTTGGAACATAAACACCGTTATTGAATTTGAGATTGTTCATTAAAACATCAAAAGGGTGATGGCTGCAGATTTGACAGCAGTGATTATTAAAAAATGCACATAAAGGCCAATATGTAACGGATGGATGGATGGATGTAACCCAATATAATGGGGTCAGTAAGGAGACGAGCTTGACGAGTTAAGCCTAGTGTGTGTGTGTGTGTAGTCCTGTAAACTTAAGCAACAGATATTATCAAACTGAACAGTATGACATTATCCACCTGCGCGGTAAAGTAAAAACCTGCACGATAACGCATCATTTACGGCTTCTTTTCATGTTCTGGTTACAAAGCCGACAGATGAGACACGTTTAACGGTTTTTTTTTTTTAATGCATGTTCTCTGATCCTCAGCCAACCACAATATTGAAATATGAGCACATGGTCATTTTAATTAAATTGCAGACGACTGTGCAGCACGTCTCGTGGAATGGCTAGCGCAGCGCCGTTAAGCTTAGACAGATGGTTCCTGTCTTCCAAAGCGGTGAAAGAGGGATGTCACCTTTTGGATGATAAGACAATAACCTCACAGTCACGAGGCATGCTGACTGGAATCCATTTTACGGTAAGCTGTTTTTGCATCTGCACTTGATGCCCGATGACCGTGTTGAGTGTATGTTTGTGCTCCTCATTAAATGTCACATTACGTTTAATTACTTAGCATCCATCAAGTCGCTTGGAACACCTGCTACAATTGAGGGAAACGGTTAGCTGTGAGTGAACTGTATGGTTGATGTGTGTAAAGTTTTTGTTGGGAGAGTTGACCATGCATTATTTCGGTATTTCAGTCAAACAATAGAAAAAAAGAAGACTGAAATGTTACAGAGGTGGTTCAGGTTTATTTACCTGTTGGCTGGAGGGCATCAGGTTGACTTGAGTCAGCCATTGCTGCTGAGTGGTGGCGTCACGGGCCTTGATCATCAACAATGATGATGGCAGGGTGGAGTGCTGAACACTCCTGGCAGCGTAGACTACGCCACTGGAATCTATCTGGAAGTCAGACGGGTTGCTGCATTCAAACTGCACCAGACCAGCTCCACTGCAGGCATCGAAGCTCACTGAAAGATACAAAGAGACATATTTATGGATATGTGGATCGATGCAATTTTTCTGGGCAAGGAAGATTGCAGATGTTTATAAAGTCCAACCTGCTGACACAGATTTATTTTACTTAAACGTCTGAAAGCTACAACTGAGAGCAACATATGCATGTTTGTAACTTTAAGAATTTTTTTAACAGGTTTTACTTTCCAAAAAGAAAACTCTCATCTACCACATATTACGCCAAGCTTAAAGCATTCAGTGCTAATGCTTGCAAGCATTTTATTTTCTTATGAAAGACAGCAGTAAGCTTGAGACTGCATCCGTGCTGTTGCTGCTGTTAGCAGCTCAAATCACCTCAGGGTGATTATTTCTTTAGTGCACGATTAAGTTTGCTGTTCCAAATGTTTCCATTAACGGTATTAGAGTTTGTGAGCTGCATGTTTTCTTCATTCCCGGTGAAAATATTAATCACTTGTGATTTGATGTCGTCCTTCGTCTGCTGTGTGTTCTCGTGATCTGTGTGGACCAGCCATACCAAGACTAATCAGTTAGTTACCGATCTTATAAAAATGCACCTCCGGGGGGTCTTCTAGAGTGAAGTAAAAAATAAAAATAGCCAACACTGAGGGGAAGACTCAAGAAAAAACAGATGGAGACTGGAGAGGTGAAAGACAGACAGATAAACAGACATGCAAACAGAGGGTCCACAAAGGTTTTCTGATTCTTCTTCTTGCTCATGCATTATTCACTTCAAGCTGCTCCCCAAAGGTATTGCTGAAAGCGGGTGCATTGGAGGAGAGTTGGAAGGCGTAGAAAAAAATGCAGAAAACCCCCCGAAGTGTGTCCTATTAGGGCCGCTGAAGAGCCAAAACCATTACATTTAAGACTCTGTATGTAAATGAGGTTATTTATATACAGTATAAAGGTGGTTAATTCGACTAGATAAGTCTTATTTTATGTCAAGCTAGCTTTGCGTCATGAAATACAGGGATGCTTTGCTTTCATGGTTGACTACTGAGTCTGAGCGCCTCTGGAGAATTGTGTGTGTGATGTTTATTTCATCAGCACACTGAAACTCATATATATATATATATATATATATATATATATACACAGACACCACAGACAGGTGACTCACGGGGGTTCAAGTCCCACAGGTGCCTCAGTGGCAATGGTACGTACCGGGTCATGTTACCAGTGGCGATACAACACAGGCCACATGTGACTCTCTCTCACACACACACCTCAGCACCTAAGAGTTCATTGTGTGATTGTGTTGTCTGAATGCGTTACCTATGCTGCCCCCCTCGCTTGTGTTTATAACAAACAAAACTGCATAATGATAAAAAAAAAAAGAAAGTCCCTCTGGCCAAAGAGATCACAGCATTACCATATATTGTTTGTGTGGAGACGCTGCAGCCATTTTGAATTATTAAAGGAGATGTGGAATTACTTCACAAAAGCCTTGAAGGAGGGTGCCTAATCTTCCTTTGTGCTGCTACCACAGGGACCTGCTAATGTCTTCAGAGTATCATCTGCAGTTGCACACAGACTTCCTCTGGGCTTTGGCAGAGGATGCAGCAGATCAGTTCAGCGTCTAAAGGAAGCCATACGTTTAACCCGGAGGCTAAATTTAATAGCATCATCCATATACATGCAATCAGGTCTCCTAGCACAAGCCCATCTCTTGATACATCCCTCCGTGATGACGGGGGTGAATTTAACACCGAACTTCTTGCTTGTAACGGGAGACGAGGCAGATGTTGGTCCCTGGACTGATGAAGGTGTTTCAGTCAGCAAAAGAGTGGCTGGAAGAAACAGCAGCCGACAGGCAAAAGAAAAGTTGGGGTGTTAATGTCTGAGGTTTTCGCTGATTAATGAGGTAATCCACCTTTTACCCATTGAAATCAACAATGGGAGAGGAAACCCGCGCGATCCATGCACCCTTGCATTTTATTACACCTGCCGCTTGGCTTTACACACTAACAAAATAAAAAAATGCATTACATATAAGGCTTTTTATCTGAAGAATAGCAACCACATCCAATGACATTTGCATTTCAGCCTATCCAGCAGCCCCAATAATGAAGATGAAGGATGACAAGATCTTCTATACTGAAAAAGGCTTAATATTGACCATCTCCTTCGCGGCTGCCTTTGTTAAATTACCCTTAACCAATTATTATTTTTTCCCCCTCTTTGAACCTGGTAAGCTGACAGCAGATAGATGACCTTCTTTCTCTGACGGCTTTGGCAGCCGCCTGTAAACTCAGAGCCTTCATCACCAGCCATCCCGAGTCAGCAGACGCTCTGACAGAGGTAGAATACAGAGTAAGAGACTGTCAAAATAAATCACAATGCAGCAGAATGCAGCTTACAAGTTTAAAATGTCACCTGTAGTGTAGTAATGCCTCACTATTCAGAAGTTATAGCTTATGTGTTTTTATTTTCTACCCAATACCTTAAGACTGTAATTTTTTATAACAAACGCATGTATTAAGTCTCTTGACATCAGCATTCCGTCAAGTGTTTTAGCTGAAGCCTCTTGCCGAGCCGAGCCCTAGCTCTTCAGCATCATTTGAAATTTGGCCATCAGGAAACCTCTGAGAGGCCCTTCAACAGTCAGTCCCCACGGCAATCACTACACAAACTCCCAGCAGGCACGGCCGTTTCCAATGATAATGAATGAGAATGTCCAGCATGTGTCTATTCATTTATCAGACGCACTCTGGTGGCTTGCAGAAACACAGAAATGTGTAGCGCGGCACCGCTTAATCCCCGGATGCTGCAATTTATGTATATCTAGATGTATTGGCTCCCCGAGGTAAAAGGCTAAAAAGAGATCTTGGCTGCCACGCCCCATCAGACGTGTCGTCATGGGTGCAACAATGAGGGCCTCTGCTTTGGATAGAAATGCCGATGCAGCAGAGGCGACTGGGGGTTGGGGGTTTAGTAGAAAATAGGTTGGGCGACAGGGGGGGGGGGCAGGCTTGTCAGCAAAAATGACTGTCCCATTAATGCCCTGCTCTGGGGCCCAAAATTACCTCCAACTCAATGATCCTATTCACATGTTACTGACAAGCAACACAAAACCCCAGCTAACCGCTCTGTACCGCTGGAGTGCCTCTCTATTGTCTGGGCCATCATGATAACTTTAGTTTAGACACAAATGGCTGGGAGAGAGATAATGGGAGGAAAATATATACATTTCATTTGGAACATAACATGGAATGCAGACTCTGAGGAAAGAGGAAATGCGCCACAGTTCTAACTTTTATGCCTACCTGCTAAATGCACTGGTGACACACGAGGAGGCGGAAAGCCTGTCTAATGAGCGATAAACACGACAAAGCTAAAAATGATGATGTGAGATCATTGCAGTACAACATCAGTCATTTCTGGGAAGTGAGATCACTGTTGGTTGAGAAATACTCAGCATACCCCCCCACCCCCTGTGACGCTCCCATCCCAGCCCTTGGAAAATTTACAATCCTTCTGATAAGATTATTCTTCACAAATAAATATGTCCAGGTGCAGAGAGGCCTGCCCAAATGATGAGACAACAATATGAAGCGGAGGCATGCATGCTGGGGCCTCCGTTTATTAGATGCGGTAAGCCCCGGTGGAAACTTCCATTCTTGTGCATCAATTCAAACTGCTGCGACATGAAATTGTAATCCAGTCCACAATGTCAGATGGAAGTCAGCATTTATACTTTGTGCCCCGACACAAATCAATCATTCATTGCAATATTTGTAATCAACCAATTATTATGTTAAAAGCAGAACACACAAATATCTTTTACACCAAGAAAGCTGCTTGCTTGTGTGTCATTATGGTATTTTGTCTCTCTAACTGCACTGGGTTTTTTTTTCCTAACGTGATTGTGGAAGAGAATTCTACAGCCTCGAGGCTGGTGAGTATACAAGCAAATTATTACATTCTCTTCATCACAATTATGGCTATAATAATGTATTATTGTTTCAAGGTTTACAATGAAGACTGTTTTTTCTTCTTCTTTGAGCTGATGAAATTTCTGAAGATGCATTTATATCATTTTTTTTTACAGATTTTTAAATGAGACCCATTTGATAGGATAATTTCAAGTTTAGAAAATTAAATGAATTAATTTTTGGGTTGTGAAAACACCATCAACCCTTTTATTTATTAAAATAACCCACAGCATTTGATGGATTACAACACTTGAGGTGATGTTACATTTCACTTGTGAAGCAACACGTTTTTAATTAATTCATACACGCTGAGGCACAAAAATGAGACCAAGATATTTCTGTTTTCAGAAACTAGGGTCTTCTTCAGAGAAAGTAAATTGTTAGCTGAAGCTTGGATCTGGTGCTGACGATACCGCCTCTTGCCAGACTAAGCCCTCGAAGGCGTTTTACTAATGCACTGCACTTCAAACGCGCGGAGCATTCCATGCTTATAGCTGGGCCTAAAATATGAAAGGGATTTGCATAAAAAAAACATGCAGTGTTTGTTCTCTGTTCTGTGTCTCAGGCAATGAAGGAAACTAAAAGAGGAATGGCATCAGAGCATAAACACATTTAACAAGTGGCTGGCTCATTTTCCGAGCTCGATCGGAGTGACCATTCCCTTGGTTTGTGTAGTTTATGAATATTGCTGGAGCTCTTTTTCCTTCCCTACACTGCTGCCACAATTAGAGATTTATGAAGAGGCCCTCAAGAAATGTATTGATGTTACCTTCCTTATCACACACACACACTCACACTGGTGCACACGCTGAGAAATTTAAGTAGCACAGACATCTGAGCAGCTTTAGCCACAGGAGTCTGCTCGATTTTAAACAAAATGATTCTTAAGTCCCATTTACGAAGCAAACTGGCCCAAAGGAAGGAGAAACTATTTGAACTGCTCATCTCCAAAGCGAGAGCAACTCCATTAGTCGAACATAAATAGTAAAAGAATAAATAAAAAATAGAGTAACCCCCATTTCCTTCAGACTGCTAGAGGTTCTCCTGTTCCTGGTTGGTACAAAGGTTCTCTGTTGCTTCTCAGTAATGACTATTCTTAAGGAAACTGCCATTACCCTGTCCACTGGCCGTAACACATCCCATGGTGACGCATCAGCTCCGTGCTCAGCGGATACCTGCTGAGCTCAGACGGGGTGAAAAGCCAGCTGTACACAATCATAAGATGACTTTCAGTTAGAGCCCAGTTGCAAAAGATTTTCCACAAAGACGATGGCAGAAAGAATATTTACCCTTTGAAAAATGTGTCATTTCAATTGGTTATCTTGCGAAGGGGGAGCATTGGGGAGACGTCCCAATTATTCTTGGGGCTTTGTTTGGTAAATGAAATGATTCCGTGTTTTCCAGTACAATGACAGCCGAGCATTGTGTGGATTACGGTGTCACTGCAGCCAAGAGCTGATAAGACTAAGCTACATCCTTCTGCAGTTATCGGTGCATAGCTACCGGGATTTTGCCCTGTGAGTTATTGAGAAGAGAGGCTTGATATGCAGCGGCTTTAGTGGGGGGGGTATTCAACTGACCGCATTACCAGGTTGTCAAACTCTTAACTCTTTATATCTTTCATCTAAGCTCTACGACTGCTGTGAGTGATCACAGGTGGAGTGCATTATGAAAACTATTAATATGATGATAAATCAAAGTTTGAAAATAAAGAAAGCTTGGTTGATGGCCAGAAAGTGTGCCTTGCAGTTGATTTTATTTCCCTTTCTCCGGGTTTAAAAAGGAACAGTTGATACTAAAGAATGAAACTTATAATTACTGTGGACTGTGACGGTGCTCGGTGTTAGATAAATGCGACAAGGTAATAACAATGTATCTATAATCTCAAAGACACCAATTTCCAATGTTAAGTTCCTCTAGTTCAGAGTTCTATGACATGAGGCATTCAATGTCATAATAATAACAGATTATTTTCTTTTTTAAACCTCTCTGTACTCTCACAAAAGGTTTTAATTGTTCTCTATACCCTAATTAATCATATAATCATTGGCACTGGTTGCTTTGTTCAAGGCTTTAATGATCAACACCGTGAAAGATAAAGATTGTAGAAAGTAAAGCATGGATATGTATAATGAAGCAATCTGTGTGAGGGTGTAAGCCAGAGTCAGGCTGAAACTGTGAGATGTCTTTTAGAAATCTCACTTTGAATAATAACACATTTAAGGTATCTATATACATCACTTACAGAGGTCAGTCTATTGTGACCATACATCACAGCAATGCGCATTTTAGGGGACGCTCCAGTGCACAGCACCATCCATCTCTGCGGTGCCATGATGTCGTTACAGTGCGGCAGCACCTCGGGCCTTTTCTGCCGGATAGAACGTTAAATCATTTTTGAGCCTCTCGATGGATGAGAAATAGCCGGAAATATTTAGCACTGGATATTGTTTGTTTTCATTTATTATATAGATAATGTAATTAGAGAGACTGGACATAAGTTCCTCTTATTTCCTTTATCTTCCCTATTTAACATAATGATTTGCCTCTATTCTGACGGGACTCTGTATATTGTGTAGCTTTGTAATCACTATGCAGGACATGTGGAGATTATCCTTCCAACAACATTTGCAACCGACTTGACTTCATATTCAATTACATCGATCCTGAGAGTTAAACCTGCTATAAACCACACCGATGTGTATCTTCAGAGAAAACCATCTGCATCTCGTCTGATTTGTAGGCTGCTGTACAGGTTATGTTGGCTAGTCAAACCAAAATTATGCCATTCAGTCACCGGAGGCCGGCTTGGGGGGATCAACATACACTCTCATTAAAGTAAACATAAAAATGTATGCTAAATAAATGAAGTGCAATTTATTGCAAAGTAAATTCGGGTTCCTTTTCCAGTGGAAAATAAAACTGAATAATATGAAAAGCAGTTAGAAACCACTAGCAATCCACTGTCTGACATCTAATAGAGAAGAACATTTATTGAACTATTATTTATATTTAGAGTTCATTGTTCATTGTTGTTGTGAAGCCTTTGTTTCTCCTGTTCCAAACTGACCTGATATTTTGTGAAAAGGCTGGTCATGAGGGCCGGGCACTAAAACCGCCTCGGTGCAACCTGCGATGTGACATTGTTAGGTCCTTTTGATCTCTGAAGCAGAGACTAGTAGCCATTTAGTTTCTCCCTTGATCATTTCTGTCAAAATACTATCATAAAAATCAAAGAGACAAAGAAAGGGGGCAGTGACCCAGTGAGGAGGTAACCTCTGTTGGCATGTTCACTGGTTCCTGTAAGACTATTTAATCACAGCAGCAGAGTGGGTTCTGACAGATTCGTTGCCAAGAGATAAAATAGAAATATTCCACTCTGCAAAGTATTGCACGTTAAGTCGCTGTTGTGCACACATTCATTTCCAGATCGTCTTGTGGAAAAAGAATGTTGAATATCGCATTTGGCTTTCAAGAAGTATTGAAATGCAAAGTCCTAAAACATGCATCGTAGGGGTGTAGGCTCCAGCTTCACTGTCCCTAGCTGCGGAAAATGTCATTTGTCAAATGATACTCTGGCGGAGCACTGGTACTGTAAGCGCTCCCATCTAAACTGTGTCTGGGGTTTATGGAAGTTACATGCACCAACAAGCCATTAAATGGCAGACAGATACCCGTCAATTTTAGAAAGAGCTTAACAGTAATAGTACTGCTTAAAAAACTATTGGTGTCTCTGTGGTTCAAGATGCTGCGAAACAGTCAAAAGCACCAGATTGTGTGCAAATTAGCATGTTTTAGTCGAGCCTAGAAACATATTCTATCAATCAAACCCTGACAACTCACATATTTTTTTGTTTGTGTGGTAAATGAATAACCATAGGAATGTGTGTGTTTAGCCACATCTAATGTTGTTATTTCATTTTGAGTTAGAGATTGACAGCAAACAAAATATTGCTATGGAGTGTTTTGAGAACAATTTTGTATTTCTTTTAACTTATTTTAATTTCGAGCATACACACAAACAAGTTCACATTTCCACCAATGAGGTTCTGTTTTCATCTGTATCTGAGGGTTGGTTTGTCTGTTCACCAGATGGATGAGACAAAAACTAGAGGATGGGAATTCATGAAACTTGATGGTAAGATGTGGAAGGGCTGGAAAAGAATCACCAAATTTAGTGAAGATCCAGACATGACAGATCCAATTATTAATTTTCCAATTTCTTTAAGATCGCTAGATAGAGCAGTAGAAACTTCAAGGTTTCACTTCACTACTGGAACAATATGCCACAGTCATGTGCTCTGTAGAGTAAGATTCTACTTTTAATTACAATTTAGATTAAATTCAACTATAGAAGCAAATATCAGATCCCAATGGGATATTTTCCAAGTCAGTTAAGACACATACAAAACCAACAAACCAAACAGATAACTGGGAAATGGTTGTGCAAATCAATGTTCAAAAGACTTAGCCATTTCTCAATCACCCAGGAAGCTGTTTCTACGCTATCAAATTGGATAAAATTAACATGTATATGAGGGCGTGATTACATTTCATTAATTGCCTAACCTTCTGTGTCATGGCTCACAACTTGATGTGAAGCCAATTTACTGCTGGAAGGAGGCAGATCCAGACACAGTAAATAATAATCATCATGCATGACAGGGGTGCGCACCCGTTCTCCACGTGGGATGCATCCTGTGCATTGCAACACAAAAGCACATGGTTAATGATAATCCAGAAGTCTTCAAGGGCTTTCTGCCTGGTAATAAATGGAACCGACTCAATAGCCGTATTCAAATATATTCAAACTTTCATTACACGGTTGTGAACATGACCAGCCTCAGCAAACAAAACTGCAGGGACATCATGCGACATTCAAGGCAGTAATAAAATAGACCTCTGTGCTCTGTAATATTCACACATTCATACCTAACTGCAAGTCGAGGCCATCTGTTGATGTGTATGAAAACAGCCCGTACATTCAATCTATGCATATTGCATATAGCTCTGTGCACACCGCCAGATAAAGCAACTTTCAGGGTTTTGTTCATGTATTCTCATGTGGTTCTTGTGGGTATGTCAAGCACATAATGCTTTACACATTTTAGAAAAAGGTCCTCTGTTTAATCTAAAGGAGGGGCAATCAGCAAAATGAAACACAAACACACCACTGTGGCTGATTGACTTAATGTGCCTTTATGCAAAATAAATACTTTTTAGAGCAATAATGGCTAATGCTAACAAAAAAGAGACTTGGTGAAAAAGGCAAGGTTTGTGCATCCTCTCTACTTCCATTGTTCCTGCTTTGTGCAGCTCTGTTGTCAATCAAATCCATGCAAATGACTAGTGCAGGTAAAGACCGATGTGGTCCACTGCCTCCAATTACAAACATAACCACACATGCACAAAATTTTTGTTTCTTTCACTTTCTTTCTGTTCTTTTAATTGTGCATATGTGGCTGTGTGCACAAACAATCTCACAAAGCTTTCCTCTATCCTTCTGTTGCTTGAAACAGAACAGCGCAGCCATTTGATGAGGTATTTTAAACAAAGTGCCAAAAAATAAAAAGACATTCAAGGATGTGATGCATGCATCTATGGCGCAAGATGGAAATTAAAGGTTGCAACAAAATGCATGATAATCTGGGACTGGTCTTTAGGGCCATTATGTCATGTGCAACATTTCCACAAGTTCCTGCAGAGATTTGCAGAACAAAGCTAATGGATTCCCTCATTCTGTTTTTTCTTTTTTTCGCTCTCTGGAGAAGGGACGGGAGAAATGAGGAGAAGGCATGTGAATCCTCTTTGGTTGGGAAACAAAGCAGCAGACAAAGGAAGATGAGGCTGACAGCCTCTGGAGAGGACCATTATGCAGTAAGATAAGGGCTGCTTCTGCATCTCACTCAAAATAAAAATGATTTCCTGAGTCACATAAACACAACAAATACTGTATAATCAATCCGACTGCTAAAAGCTATCTGTAAATTGTATAACGCACATATCATGGTAAATCAGGAGAAATATTCCCAGAAGGATTCAATAGATTTCTTTTACATTTCAAGGCAAAACATCTAACAAAGAGGAGGATACTAACACTGAAGCAGCCGACATTTAATTATTTTTTTTACAAGCCAAAAAAACAAATAAGTCATCTTTGTGGGCAGACCATTACTGTAACACTCACCCACCATTATCCTCATTTTACTCACTTGCCCTATACCACATGTCTCCCTGTTTCTCTCCCCCCAAATCCATTCATGAGATAAAACCAACATTTGGAAAAATGCAAGGCTGTACAGTTAGTGGGTTCTGAAACCTGTCTCCTCTGAATGGTTGAGGCGGAGTAAGTGCATTTTTTTAAAAAAAGAAAGGAAAAACCTTCCTCGAAACAATGACTGTAAGGAAAAAAGCCTATTCTTGTGTGTGTGAAGAGAGAGAGAGAGAGAAAGGGGAGGGGGGGGATTGGGGCAGCGGCCAATAGACAGGGTGTGTACATTTGCTATTGCATGTTTGAATCAATACGTGTCAAATTCTGCTCGAAACACAATTAGACCGTGCTTAAAAAGAGACAAAAAATACACACAAGATTAAAGACAAGCTCAATGTTCCTCTCAAATGCGTTCACGTTCAAGACATACACAGCTTTTCAGAAGCATGACAGCTTGTTCTGTGCTGCTCCCGTCGAAGAAAGAAAACAGAGGAAAGCGTGCATTTTTAGGAATTTACAAGCACGGTCTTAACGTGTCACCTGAGCTTATCCCTTTGCAATGCGCTGGTTCCTGTAGATATCGAGCTGCAACAACAGCAGTGCCCTAAAAATGCACTTTGACCCATCTGACCCCCCCCCCCCCCCCCCCCAACATAAAATGTGATCAAAGGGCAAGGCGGGTTATTCTATGGATTGATGGCAGCTTTAGATCCATCTAGGTAAGGCAATTAATGTTTATCACGAGGCTGACGTGATAGCGTAATCCTCGACACTTTAATCAAACAAAGAATTCAATTTAAAAGCTATTTGACTGCATGCAGATTGAGAATCGGATTAGTTCATCAGAGCTCTATATAAAGTTGGAATGTCATGTGATACAAACATCTTGTGCACAAGAACCAAGACCTAGGATTCACATATAGCAATGTAAGCAGCATTAAAAGCACACACATTATTCTTTATTATACAAATCCATTAAAAATGCTGGAAGAATAGTGGAAATCCGCAATCTGGAAATTGTATGTGTGCATTCGAGTCATTTGTTTTGATTTTTTTTTAAATGAACATAGGCTTCATTATACGAGTGAAAATCTGTGCTAGACATCACAAATAGCAAAAGATATGACAGTCCTGTTCGTAGGGTTGCAAATGCAGCATCAGGTGTGAGCAGTTAGGCCCGGCATGAGCTCCGCACGAGGACGAATCTGCTTTCCCATTATCTGTGTTAAGGGACCAGCAGAGCATTACCATGTGGGGAGCATGGCTGTGCAACTGGACTAACAGGAGAGCCCTCTTACCCCCATGTAATCATCTGAACTGAAGGGGTTCAGAGAAGCATCTGTGCAGCTGTGCTTTATTACAGCCACAATGAGTCCCAGATTAGGGACTGGAAGGAGCAAGGGAATAGAGGATCACGGAGGAGGGGGGGGGGGGGGGGGGGAATGACTCCACACACATCTGTCCTCAGTTTGTCTGCAGCTATAACACCAAACCGCAAGCATGGCCATGTACAAATCTGTCTCTGCTTGGAAAGGCCGCCAGCGGAAATGTTTCCAGACCTTGTGTTTCTAACACGAGGACTCGTGGGAATAGTCTGGCGGCTCGCTGCGATAGCAATGTTCGTCAGGGTCATAACAACATCGTTGGTGGTGGCATGAAGAGGCAGGTGGCAAAACACGCGAGTCACTGCCGGCCGACGGCTTCTGGTGCTGTGAGGCCGTTGCAAGTAAAGCAGTTCAAATTTTACAGCAAACGAGGTTGTTTATTTCTCTCTTTTAAACTGTCACAATAACGGCTTGATCTGCACGTCTTCAGGCATTGCAGCCAGCGAGACCCAAAAGTGCATTGAAGATATTGTGAAATGGGTTTTCAAACTTAAAGCAAAAAACAAACAAACAAACATGCGATCATGGTGTCTCCACCTGAAGAGACTCAAAGACAGATGAGAGGAAGAGTTAGCTACTCCAGCTGAACCTCTCCCTAACTCTCAAATAAAATACAAAATAAAATGGAGAGCAGTGTGTTATGCCAGGCAAGGCACTATAGAAGACATTCCTCTACCACTAGGGCTTACTGGAAAGCCTTTCTATCCCCCATAGAAGCTTACGCTTAAGGAGTGATTAAACATCAAAACTCTCTGTTGCGCCCTAATCCACCACTGAATTCCTGATGTACCACCCTGTTTGAATTGCTTTCTTCCTTCACGCGTACATAAAAAGAGATGAGCAGATTGTCGAGAGTATTCAGGAGCTTCAAAGTGTTGTTGTTGTTTTTTTTGCGCTGGCAGTGACTGGCCGGCAGGCACATGAGTCAGGCAGGGTGCAGCACTTCTTTTTTTGTTGGTCAAACTGGAAGGTTAAATTGTTTCAGGTGGGGTGCCATTTTCTTTTAAATCTCCTCCGCTAGGCCTGCAGGTATGAGAACGGCAATTCCCTGGGTTGGAATCGATCCTATTTTTGTAGCACATGAACAGATCAACAGGAATAATGGAGGCTCTCACTAGGACTGGGGCTTGTTTTATTGCTTACGTGGCTCCTCATCTACGACTGCTCACTTCACATGTCTGTGATTCACCAGGTTGGGCAAAAGACTTGCGCTCCATTTGCTGATGAAACCTTGAGCTAAACAATATTTTTGTTTTCTTTTAAATAAAGTCCATTAGCTCTAGTGTCGCCCATAGTCCTCTACAATCCCATTAGTATTTTTTATTCCTCTTTCCTTATTACTCATATATATTAATTCCCAGCATCTCATGTTAATACTTTTTTATGTAGCTACATGCCGTTTATACAGCACCAGTTCTGAGTTCTTGGCAAACGTTCATCCACTAGAGGGTATCGTGTGGAGACGAGCCTAATTTTCTGATTATTTAAAATAATAGAATTAAAGTATTCTGTTTATGATAAGCAGTTGAAGCTTTAGTTACTAAAGATCTTTAAGTGTAGCCGTCCAACTGTAGTTGTCCCTTTGTTCACAGAGTCAAGCGAGCAACATGGTAAACATGTTAGAGAAAACCCCCGTTCAGCATTTTTTCCTTTCTTGGAACGAGCTCTTCATCCCAGCACCCTACAAGCACCCTTCTGGCAGAGGACACTACATGCTGGGCGGAAAGCCAGAGGTGCGAATTGCTCATGTTAGCCTGCATATATATATATATATATATTTTTTATTCAACACTTTAAACTTGTTCCACCATGCTTAGTGTTACATGGCTTCAAACCAGCAGTTCATGGGTGAAGAATAAAACCCAATGACTTTTTATTTGTTTTTCATATCCTCTGTGGTCAGTTATGGCCCAGCTGCTTAATAACCAATATGATCCCCTCAATGTCCTCCAGGACCGCACTGGACAGATCCAGCAATATACATAGACACAAGATGCACAGCCTAATAACTCACTCTATGTGAATTCAATAACACATGTCTATAGCGCTGCGTGATTGTTGATGGGAGCAGTGAAATATTTTTTAATACCCCAGTGTGTTAGAACTGTTACGGTCCGTGCCGAATGCCGTTAGGCTTTAACTCACCGTCTACAGCCGCCTCACCGCCAATGGAAACGTTCCATTTCATGCCAACACAAATGTTCTGTGCATTGTTGAAGACTTGTCACGCCATAAATAAGAAGCATTGTGTGCATTTAGAAGCTCATCAGGTCTGTGCTGTCAACAGTGAACGTACAGATGGCTAAATCTCACGGCACGACTTGATTCACTGCCCTAATTGATTTCAGCTCGACACCGACCGCTTTTGAAGGTTATTCAGGAGCATGTGATTTGGAAATCTGAGGGCAAATAATTACTTTAGGGTGGGCTGGACTTTGGCAAGGCTGATGAGTGCAGCAAACTATGGCAAACATAGCACGCTATGAGATCACAGACTGCTGGCCAGCTGTGTCTGTTGATGCTCCAGAAACCCTTTCAAGTTTCTAAAACATGTGGTTTGAGTCGAGAACATCAGAGTCCTACTGAGTTTTAAAAACAAGCTGAGGATTCTTGCATTTGGAAATGCTGGACTAATAAAAATACATAATGACAAGCAATTTGTTATGTAGAAATACTGCACTGATGTGATATCTTAAAAGCACAACTCAAAAATTTAAGAAAAAATACATCCTGTATTTAGCTGACTTCTTCGGCTTTTTTAAATAAAATAAAAAAAGACCTTGACAGCGAGTTCACTGTAAGAGCACAATCTTATGTTTTTAAACATCAATGATTCCACTCTATAATGCAGTACGGCGGTTTCCAGACACATTTTACACCTCTAAATAAATATTATTCAGGTGAGAAATATTAAAATGTTAAATTAAATACTAAATACTATTTAGTAGCTGTCTGCAAATCTCAAATGCATCTTCAGTTAACGAGTCAGAAGGCCGTCCTTTCTTCAGATTCATTATTATGTTCCAAAGGACATTGCTTTACTGAGGAAAATCAACATAAAAGCTTCGAAAAGGTGCGGAAGGTGTTTGTGTGGGGCGGGGGTGGATAAATACAGACGGCCGAGCACCAGCCATTTATTTCAGTTGTGTAACTTCCATTGCTGAAGTGTCAAACCAGATACTTTTCTACCCATTAACCCTACAGGATAAGTCTTGCTATCAGTCTCTGTTTTTAGAAACACAGCAAGATAGCAGACAATTATTATCTTGATTTCTTGAGCATGTTAAAAATGATGAGTCACTGACTGGTGACTGCTGTCTGTCACACTCAATGCCTGAACATGAAGCAGATGCTGAACACAAGTTCAACCCATATCTAATCCGGTACTGGCGTAGCACAAAGGTCGCATCTGGTCTCACAGCAGTTTTAAACCATATACAGCATTTTGTGTCATGTCCTGTCCTCTTAAAGCACTTTCCCACATCTCTGTATATTCATGATGCGACTTTATTGCTGACATTAATAGAAGGCCACACCTGTGTAACGTGCAATCCAATCCTAGTAGTTTATGGTGAGTTAAGTCACTGTTCCGATCAGAATTTAAAAACGTCAAAAAACCTCTGTTGATCACGCTGCTTTAAACTTTAAACTACTTTTCCAATTTTTTCCCCCTTCATTGGGGAAATATTAAACTTCCACAACCAGAAACGGTCAGTCGATACAGTGTGGGACAGGGTGTTGTCCATGAACCTCAGTGTGCCACTATCGTGTGTTTCACCATCCCATCCTTTGTGCACAGGGACAATAACAGCATTTGGGAAGTGGGGAGGGAGGGGGGGGGGCTGCAGGGCTAACGGGAGGATCTGGTTACCTTCCCCGACATCGCAATAACGACGTATGGAGAAAGCTCAGTTACATGACAGCATATTTTTCTCTATGCTGTGCAAAATTCAAAATATGTATACATTTAAAAACATGTCCGTCTAAAAAAATGACACCCCTCTTTTGTATGTTCATTTACATAATGTAGGCGTATAGGGGTCAAAGATCAGTCCCACCACAAATCCCTTTGAGTGAAGATTCACAATGGGCAGGAGCTGAATACTTTTAGCCTAGCGGCAAAGGGTAGCGTGGCTCCTCCCTTGGTGCTGCGCTCCCCCATCCCATGCCCACATCCCTGCTACATCCCATTGTTCACCGGCTGCACTGTAACCTGAAGCAGTTTGCGTATCAGTTTTCGACCAAGAGAAAGACGAGATGTAGAAAACGGGAGAGGAAACTGAATAAGGCAGGAAAAAAATATTAACAAAGAAAAAAAAAAGGGGGGGGGGGGAGCACAGGCAGAGCTATACTAGCGCTTTTATTGGCTCCTGGTCCATGGCAGAAATGGTGGGGGTTCTTTCAACTGTCACATTAAAAGACCCATCCATCAGAAAAAAGCTCAACGTCGACTCCGTAGACAGACAGAAAGGGGGGGGGGGCACTTTCCACTGTGCTGGGCAACGCTTTTAATCCCAGCTAGTGTAAATAAGATTTCCACTCGCTCTCATTATGACCAGCATGCAAACAAGACCACAACATTCCACAGAATAGAAAACAAAGACATTAAAGACATGGTGGGAGACTGGATTTTTGCACACTCACGAAGCGTAGTTAAGCAGAGTTTACTACCCTGAGTGAACATTCTCTAAAATACACAGCTCAAGTATAGTTCTTTCAGCATTTGCAGGAGAGCATGGCATCACGAGGGCATTAAATCAGATTCCTTCCTTGAAGGCTGCGACTTCAGCCTCAATGAGGGGGACTGTGCCAGACGCCTAATAATTACGCATGCAGGCGTCTGTCAAAAGAAAGAAACTGCATATACCTTAAGTGTCTGCAGCTGGGATGCCAGCAGATATTGTGTTGTGTTCAGAACTGAAGAGCCTGGGCAGGAAGGGGAGAACGTGACAGCTGTAGCAACCGAGGATATAAGGAAGACCTGGACGCACAAACATTTGCCTTTCTGCCTCACTGGAATCCACTTTAGGAGGTCATCGGCATCACAGAAACTCCAGACATAGCCTGGTGGCAGCTGTGCATGGGAGTTTAGAGCCGAAAAACAAACAAGAGATAGGATGTTCACAGAAGAGCGGACGCTTCCGTGCATGCACAGTATAACAGTCAAACTATTTCCGACAGCAAGTCTGGCGTAACCATAGCATGATAGCCCAGTTCCTTGGAACACCGACCACATCTTCTAAAAGGGTAGAACAATGAGAAATGAGGCATGTTGTAATATGAGATAATCCTTTTGTATCATAAATCAATCAGATTAACATCGGGGTTATTTTACACCATCTACTCGGATGTTTGATGTTGTCCTTGCATATGTCCCACTCAATCATGCTAAGGTCTTCTGCTCAAATAGACCAGCGGGAGCCAAGCATCAAAGATCAATGGACCATATGGAACACAGCAAATGGAGGGAGTGGCGCCCAAGGGTTAGATTTTAACATGGACAGGCAGCTGGTGTCATGAGCAAAGAATTCATATGGAATTCAATTCTCTTCCCTTACAGCCACAGAAGCCCGAGGAATATGTGGAGCTTGTCCGGTAAGAACATTAAAGGGTTTTTTTTATAGGTCTGCGAGATGAGAGAAGGTCATTTTAATGAATGACAAAATCCAACCAAGGCTCCTCATCTAAACTGCATTGTGACTTAAAGCCCATGCCGGACCCTCAGCCACATCATGACCATCTGGACCCGTCATCTTCAAACAGAGCCCCTAATGGGCAATTACTAAATCCAAGGGTCTGGGAATATGCTTCGATTTATAGTTTCAATGTATACAAACCCAGAATTATCTGTCTATCATGGCCACATTAGGTTATATGAGACAGGAGGCCCCATCAGACCTAATAAGCCTTATCCTTTCCAGAGGATGGCCATTAAACTCCCCCCACTACTCAGCCATCATCTCCCAGTCTAGTAAATTAAAAAAATGAATGGCATCCTCAGTATTACAATTAGAGCGTAGAATAACATCAAACTATGAAGCTCATTAAAGCTCTACTCCATCTACACTCCATGCCAAGCCAGGGGAAACTCAATAACAAATCATTTATAAAAGAAAAAGGCAGACATTCAACGTGTGCATTTTGTTTCATCATTTCAATGTCAGGCTCACATTCAGCCCTGCTATATGACGGCATCTGAGGGTTCTTAAAGAACGGGTGAAAGGGAGCCAGATTACACGCTGGCATTTTAGTTGCTCCTGACAACCCATAGCTTTGGCCAATTTGAGCCTTCTTCCTTCTTCCCCTCAATTCACTCTTCCTCCCTCTTTTTTTCAGATGGGGTCTCCTGTTATTAAGTCCTCCTCCCCATTTCGTTGCAAACACAACCATGTTATCCATGCCAAATCCATCGGAGACAGCTCGGGGAAGTCAATACGGAGCCAATAGATTATTTGCTTCCAGCGTGCCGCTCCTGAAGCAGGGATGGCAACAGCTCAAAGCAACTGTAACGGTGTTTTTTTTTTTCTTTTAAGCAGAGCAAGAAGATATTTTTAGGGGGAATGTTGTTTATAGATATTTTGTTTTAAATGCTGCTGCCATTTTCTCCTGCAGACAGTCAAGATTTATCAAGGTGTGGCAGATGTGTTCCAATAACAGAATTTTATGAAATTAAATAAAAAGCTGGACATGTGGGACAAAAGAAGGTAATTCTTTTGGCAAACTTAGCGGTGCAGAAAAACTGACTTTTGTACAGAAACACATTAATAGTATGTGCTTTATTATTTATTATTAAGCAAAGCGAAATTGAACAATACAAAGTAAACTCAAACATTGAGTCGTGAAACACTTCCTTCTTCCCCATTCTGTTTTGGGTGCAAAAAATAGCTGTGTGATATGTCATTTGAGAGAGCAAAACTATTTTAAGTATTATATCTTGTTTTCTGCATCATTTATTTTTTTAAGCAATTAGCACCTACAAACAGCCTTTCACCCTCCTGTTCTGAGCCAGTGGTGTGACCAGAAGAGAGACATACTGTCAGTTTAGTGCCAAACAGCCATTTCCCCTCACTGATAAGCCATTCTTTATTTAGCATAGCCCAAGGAGGTATGTTTAGCTGACACACAGACGTACACACACCGGCACAACACTAAAAATAAATCATTACTCCCCCAGCACAGTCCACCGGCCACACATTAACCACAAGGAAAGAGCTATTGCCTGCCTAATATGTGAGTGAGTCTCATACACTTCAAGTGGTGAAGAGGAGAGGCAAGACAAGGGAACATGGCATCAACGTATGAATCACGACCTGCACTGTACCGTTTCCCCGCGCCTTCTGCCAACCCAATGGCCAGAAGTGAACAGTGAATACTAACAACAAGAGCTTGTGTCTCCTGGGTTTCTATACGGCAGGCAAGGGGTAGAATCCTAAATGAGTGACTTTGACAGAAAACACATCGGCTTATGGGGGGGGGGTTGAAGGATGAGCAGCAGAGGAGGCAATGAATTTCGAGGTTGGGGGATTTTCGATATGACAGGGGGTAGTTATTTGCTGGCAGAATCAAGCCCTTTACCAACAAAGGGCCTTTCATATTTCCTGTGAACAGAGACAGAGACTCCCATTAATCCCAGAGGGAGGGCTCATCTCGGGCTTCTCCTCCGCACATAAATTACTCTTCTTCTGCCCTTCCTCCCATTACCGCTCAGTGTTTATGGCATATATAGTAAAGAAGGGAGGTAGAGGAGCCAGCCACGCATCTTTAATGTGTTAGGCCACACTTAAAAACAGCCATGTCGGCACTAACTCCTAACACATGTGCTAACATTTGCTCTGCTCTAAGCAACAGTCATTAAGGTGTGCCCCCCCCCCCCCCCCCCCCACACACACACACACACTCCTTGTGCCTCCTGTAGTTCTGTCCACATCTCATCGCTGGTGTTTGTCGCGTACCAGGAGAGAGAAAAAAAGCCACTATACAGCTGTCATTTTTCAGCAGATGAAAACCGTGCTGATGGGCTGAGAACATGCCAAACCCGACTTATCCTGCACAGAATTGAGTTCAACGGCCATGCACAGCTGCCTGTGTGCACATGCTTAGTCCTCTTGGTGGTCGGGTGGAAGGCATGATAAGCGGCTAAGGCACCGTCATCTCCCTCATGCTGAGAATGGATTTACAAGAGGAGGAGGAGCAAAGAGAGAAATATGCAAAAGAAAGACAGAATAAAGGCATGGGGGCGGGGGCACTTGTACATAGGTCTTGGATCACCTTATTTCCAACTGACGCAAATCAATGGTAGTGCAATTGCGTTTTCCAAGCACACTTGGGATGGACTAACATGTGAAGGCTGTGTATTAGAGGCTGAGTAGATGCTTGATGCCGCATCGGCTGCTAAGATCTAGTTCCAAGGGTCAGCAGGCTCGAACACCTACTGCTGCACTCACACCACTGGAGCACCAAGAGAGGAGCCCGGCGTGATCGAGCTCTGATTGTTAGTTTGTCTACCCTTAAAAGAAATGCCAGCTATGATTGTGCCATAAGTGGTAGATAAATGTGGATAATTCCCCTCATCTTTGTAATGGGATGATTTGGCAGTATTATTCCAAGTGTCCAGGGTCCCCCAGGAGTCGTTGAGTGGGTTTCGAGAGGTGGGGGGCATAATTTATTTGGGCTATAATTCCATCCATAAGTATGGCAAATACAGAAAGTAAAGGTCATGGGTTTTGTACACTTTCTGTAATAAATAATCTAAATGCTAAATTCTTAACAGAAGTGGGGCCCCTGGGGTAAAACCCTTAGGATAGGGACTTAGACCACAGGTCTAACAGAACGCTCAGGATATCAAATCCAGCAATCATTCTTTAGTTCCTGGGCCATGGATTCAGTACTATAAATAACTGTTAATATTCAAGGCTTGAGTCATAAAAATGCAGCGTCTTTGCATGTTTGCATGCGCTATATCTAACGTTTCAAGTCTCAAACGAATAAAGTGGATTTTATTTTTCTTCGTCTTGTATCATCAAATATCTATTAAAGGAAAGTCACAGATCACTTCCTCACATTTGACTTCTTGTGTGTTATGAATCTTTCATCTATAGATTGTTTCATGTCAAGGAAAATACACAAATACACAACTTCGGTTCTTAGACAAGGAGGTGTGACTATCTTGGCAGTCAAGAGGTAATGCATTTTTTACAGCTCTTTTTTACAACTCTTGAATAAATATCTTTCCATTACCTGAAAACCAATCCTTTAATAGATGTATAAAAAAAACAGTGTGCAATTGTTAACCACTACAGTCAATGCAAAGATAAAGTCTCAGAGCAAAACAAAGCCTTGTTTGTCTTTTGACCTCCGCTCGCCCAGACAGCACATTTTTTGGTAGAACAGAATGGAAAACGGTCGTTTTTTACGTTATTTATCCAATAACTTTAGAAGTCTAGCTCTGTGTGTGTGTGATGGAGATGCTCTCAACAAACAATAAATACTGAGGCAATAACATAATAACCTGATGGTTTATGTTCTCGGCAGGCCATACTTTATTTAGGACTGAAGTTCTCTGTTGACGGGTGTGAGGATTCTTTCATTTAGCTATTAACTGATTTAAAAGCAAAATCTGTCAAAATGTTTCTCCTCACATTGCCGTCGCTAAGAAAGATTTCGGTATGTTCTGGGATTAATGGAGAAAAGCTCTTCCTTCGTGGAGAAGAAAGAATTCCAACGCTCTAATGATTAACGGATGACATGGGGCCTCCATGTTGCTCACACTAAAATGTTGTTTGACAGATTTATCAACAACTGACAGGGATTTTGAGTTGCGTACTGGATCAAAGCAAGACGAGTATAAACAGATTAAATGGAATCCATGCCATTATCCGTGACTAACATCTATCGACACATTTACACTTGTGCAGACCGGAAATGGAGCCGCCACGGTTTCATGAAGTGCTTTTGCAGCTTGCTTTAATTGGTGAAACAACCAGCGGGGTCGTATTGTCCATCTGCTTACGTTAAACTGTGTCCATTTCCTCCTGACAACTTTAGTACTGTGAGAGAAAGCACTCAGTGTTTAAGTGCAGCATTTGGTGGTACAAGATCACAAAAATGACTCACAATGTGAGCAACACCAGTTCAAACCGAGCTTGTGTGGTAAGAAAGCGTTGGTCCCGTCCGTATGTCTATTAGTAACGAGGATTTTAAGAAAAGGAAAATCACATCTCAAATGTTGAGTAGTCTATTGGGATCATTCCACGTGTATTCACGTGCATGAAGATCATTTTGATGCCATCTGACCGGAGAACTTTCTGACAACACAAAGAAAACACTTCTGTTTCCTATTTTTCCTTTACCGTCTCATCGCATAGAAACAAACATTTGAGACAGGTTCCTATAAACTAGACCTATGATGGAGGACAGCCTCGATTCTCTCAGTTCTTGCTCTCTTAATGATCTCAGAGTGAAGCCGACCTGAAGTATCGGAGGTGTACGCATGAACAAACCAAATGAACAATATTAAAAAGTTAACCCTCACCTGGGATGCCCTCTAATAACAAAAACACATGTGTGGTACAAGTCTCTGTTCTCATATATTGCTCATTTCCAGCAGGAATGTGATTTCGGTCCTATGAAAAAACAATACCTCAGACACAGAGATAAGCTTCTCCCAAGTCAATAAAAATGGTTTTAGTTGAACTCCAGAAGGGTCTAGTTCTGATTATAAACATAGGTGGTGGGGTTGGAAAAATAAATTCATAGCATGTTGATCCAATATAAATACATGCCTCCCTTGCCTCCCACCAGGTTTTGCAGACTGGGGAGAACTGGACTAAAATAACATGTGCTCCATCTTCTCTGTCCAGAGCTCCGTTTCTCTGCAGCACCGAAAACATTTCTTTCTGTGTTTCACTTTATTAAAAGGGGTTTCTGCTTGTCTGGCATTTCTCTTACTCTTACAAATGAACATGTAAATCACAATTGTAGACTCCAAAAGAAAATTGATTAGTGAGTGAAATTAACATTTTGTCCAGAAGTTGAAATCAACTTTGTAAAGAAATTGATTCAATTCATAGATTTTTTTTCAGATGATAATAGTGAATTGAGTTCAGTTTGAGATGTGCATTGCATTTCACACATGGCACCTTTTCCCCAGATACATTCAAAGAAAGCCCCCCCCCCCCCCCCCCCCAGGTTTGATTCAAAGAAGAGCTCTTTAATAAGCCCAAACCATTTTCCTCCTGGGTCCGGCTCCCTCTATCACCAGTGACAGGTGTGAAAGGTCAATAACCTTGGCTCATAGCCCTCATGTGGATAGCAACGCCATAAATGAATGGTTGGGGCAGTTATTCCAAACTCTTCAAGTCAGTCAAAGGAATCTTATCTTCTGCAAAGGTCACAGTGCTCAGAACACTTAGTGGCAGAGTGAAGGGCTAATACTGGGCCGATATAGGATTGTGTATGGCTCTATGCTGGGATAAGGTGAAGGTAGGTGGGATGATAGTGAGCATTTAGGAAGCTGCTTCTTAAATTTTCAAGAAGCACAATTGAGATTTAATTAAACCTTACCAAACACCATTTTCATTTTGCTTTATTAAGTATGACTAAAAGGTTGCACACTTAGACAACTCACCGTGAAGCAATGCAACATCAGCCTCAATTTATTACGTAGATTTTTAAAGAATTCAACCATTCATTGGCCATTAACATGTTGATGACCTGGATAAATAGATATTATGCTTCCGATAACTAATGCTAAGGAAAATGAAATATTTTTGATTATGCATATAAACATTGATTTCTGGAGAAATAAATAGTGTAGTCTTGATAAGATGAATATCCAGTATATTATAGCATACTATTAAAGTAAAGTAAGTATTAAAGCAACGTTTGGAGTCTTGCTGACACTTGAAGCAAAGTAGACCAAGATTAAAATGCATTTCTTCAAAATTAATAGATTAGTAATATAATTGAGTTTACAACTTCAAGAAGAAAGCAATTCACAAGAATTTATAATCAAAATTCGAACTTGTGTAATACGAATTTGCCTCAGCCAACCCATTGCTGCTGATTTCCACCATACGTAAAATTTTATTTTATGCAAGCTGCACTTAATATGCTCAGAGAAATTAGCAGAACGTTATCTTGTAGCAGCAGCTACACCCTTTAGTAAGACTAACCCCCTCCAGCGCCAGTCCTGCTGAGCAGGCAGTGCTACAGGAAATAAAGTGGCAACATGCTGCACGCTCTTTAATGCCTCAGTAAATATCGACAGATAATATAAACTCAGACAGTGCAGGCTGCGGAACGATACATTTCTCACTGCCGTAGGGTGAGTTCAAATGGAGGCAAGAAACTGCAGCAGGTCGATCGTAATATCTACGTGGCGATCGCAGGCGCTGGTGTCAGCACGGCCTGGTGATGTGGATCACTTGAGACAAGCAATATGGTGCGCTACATATACTCATCTGGTGAGGCAGCAGTCTTGGGTGCAGGGGGGGGGGGGGGGGGAGCTTCCCGGCAACCAGTCATACACCGATTTACTAATTATAAGTAAAAGGTAATGTTAGCCTCTATTTTGTGAATACAGTCCCTGGAATCGATAGAGACCGGGACAGTATTCATAGCCAATCTCTCAACTGCCTCACCGAGCAAAAGCACAAAGAAAATTACTTTCAGGACTTAAATTGTGAAGCAACAAACTCCAACTAAATAAATTACGGTATAGGACTAGATGCTACTGTTATCTCTTTGCATTACTCAATTTAGTCATCATCATAGAACCAAGGGATGTACTCCATCGTGAAGCTCATGTTCGACGGGGGGGATGATAGAAGGATGGATAAAACAAGAAGAGCATCGGTACACTGAAATGAAAGTCTCTGCTGGAGCACGATAGTTGCTGGGGCCTGTGTGAGGAAAACATCTCTTCCCAGACAGGATATTGGCCTTCATGAATATGATTACAGTATCTGGGTCAATTAACATGTCCCCGCTTCAGATTTCTTTATTGTTCTCAGAGGAATAATAGCGTACCAATTCATGTCGCCTCTTCACAGCGTGATGTTTGAAAATGTGAGCTTATATGTGAAAATAAACATGAATCTTCCGCATGCTGAAGTCTCATTAATATACTCATTTGAGTATTAGCTTCTCCGTTTGCCCTCGTGCACAGACGCTGTGTGCATCTACTGTTTGTTGTTGAGCATAGTTGCATCTACAGCCAGGCAGCCGATGAATTCACTCTTGTCTAAAAGCAACAAAGCTGTGGCTAAATGAAGCTAAATGTATTGCCTCCTGAACAAAAGATTGAAGAGGAGAGAGAAAGCAGCAGAGAGAGTGCTTACCTTCACATGCCTTCCGGTGGAAAGCTCAGGCTTTGTATGCCCTCATCTACCTTAGAATAATGACAAAAGCAAGCAAAGGAGAAAGAGAAACCGAGGGCAAAAATTGAACAGGGCGGTTACAAAGTTAAAAGCTGGGGCAACACTGCAAACAGAAGTTTCTCTGTTGAGACGGGAGCTGTGAAAGATATGGGGTTGTGTGCAACCAGCAAAAAAGAGGCACCACAAATCACTCCCCGCAAAAGTAAACGGCTGACTCCATAGTGCTGATGTCTTGTCTTCTAGGTGCAAGCTGGCATGTTCTTTTCCACACTGCTGCTAGCATTTCACTTGTGAAAAACAACACTAGCCTAGATATAAGGAGGCATACATGCAGAAAGTCAGGTCAATAGAACTATTTATACACGGCCTCATTAAATAGTGGGGGGCAACTTATGCACATTAGATAAAGCGTCACAACCAGAGTGTCAGCTACGCAATCACTAAACCAGCTCCCAGCTCCCTCACATCCGATGCCAACAGGAGAGGGTTGTTTAAAAGTAGAAATAAATCTTCTTACTTCCGAGAGCTTCTTAAGTGGAAGCACTCACATTGATTTTGAACACTCGTAATATGGCATCACAGATGGAGGAACCCAGGTGTGATCTGGTACGAAGGAACATAAAAGCCTTTTAACTTTCACACGATTGTATGAGGGAGCGACACAATAAAGGGCTTGCTATTCAGTTACGTATCCCGTTATGCTAGATCATGACAGCCATGACATTTTCATTTAGTACCGGTAATCATCCTTACATGCAACCTTGTGGAAAACAAAAGAGCCCATTCAACACAACCAGCTGACACAACATGCGACTGCCGATTACCAGTCAAATCTGGCATTGACAGAGGACAGCTAGGTCAATTAGCATTTCTACAACAGTTAGTTATAGAAATCTATGTTTCCAGGAGCCGCTTGGACACAAAGTTAATTATAAGGCAAGGACAAATCCCCCATAGATACCTTACTTACTTACTACCCAATGTCAAATGCAGTTAGGTGCCAGTAGCAAAGACCAGGGTCTGCAGCTGCAGCTGATAAGAGCGACATGAAGAGAGTGATGAGAAGCTACGGATAGTGTCAGCCTCTACAAAATGTTTTTATCTACACTTAGGCATTGTCCGAATACCTGCCTGACTGAGTATGTGGGGATTATTTTCAGGCTGCATGACTTGTTCGGTCCAGAATGTCAAGCCTAAAAAGGTCAGATATAAATAAAATAATCTCCATCCTGTCTTGCCACCCAGCAGGCTCGCAAAGCATGGGTGGGTGCACTTTAATACACCAACAGAGTACTTTTTACAATATAGCCTTAAGACTGCGACGGAGTGGCGCATCAACCAAATCTGCTTCCTTGTCGCATTTCAAGCAAACTGCAGGTTTAGGTTACCGTCATATTCCATCTGTCGTCACACCATGTGGTGTTTATCTAGGCCATGGCATCCCAAGGAAGACAGGGACAGCGATGGGAGATGTGTGGAAGCTGAGAACAATGATTCTCATAAATTCAAACCCAACCAGACAGTGACGCTTTAGCTTGGACTTTGGAACACAGCCTCCATTACATCATATTGATCACTACGACCAAAGACCCTGGATTTATTGATCCCCTTTCCAGAGTGGGGCAGTCAAATACTCTTCCGAACAAACAAAGTGCGGCTGCTGCCACAGCCTCTAAATGTGAACAAAGCTGGATCCTCCTCATAAGGAGGAGCGATCGACGTGGGGTCGCATTTGAAGCACCGCAATGACAAAGACATTGCGTGAAGCAAGCAGCAGTGCTGTACAATTAGAAAGGAGGAGCTTCACCGGGTCTCATGTGGGTTTTATTTTTTCTCATTTGTTATGTGATGGCTCCTCCATGCTCGAGCATCCAATCCTGAACGGAGTTCTGAATATTAAGAAAGGCTTGTTTGGCTGTTGAATTATTCAGAAATGGTGCAGACATCAGTTCAGACCTCATACACCTCAAAAATAAAGATCTAAACAGCAAAGGTTCTCTCAGCTGGTATTCTGATCCAGGTCCACAATAGGTTGATGATCCAAGCTGTCATCAACCTATTGTGAATATTTGAATAAACAACAGGGCAGCATACGACTCAACGGACCAAACCACAAAGGCTTTTATAATTCTATATTCTCTATCATGCTGCTGGATGAAAAAAACCAAAATATTTTTTTAGGCAGACATCCTGAAATCCTTTTTAAATACGTCTCTCTCAACAACTCGACAGGTCAAAATAACATGAGGTAGGGGAGCGGTGTAAAAGCACCCACCCAGGTGATGGGTCACAACCTCTTAGACTGTTCTTTCATTCATCTCTATGTCACCAGAAAATCCCCCATTCAAATGTTCAGACTGAAAAAAAAAAAGGCCGAGCCCAGTTTACAGGAGGGGGCGAATGGGGTCACATCTCACCAAACAGTGGGGCCCATTAAACACACTGAGCGGCCCCAGCTGTACCCAAGGCCACCAGAATCCAGATTGGGCGTAGAGCTCCGGAACAACATTGCATAGTTCAGGATTTTGTTATTACATTGTTTTTCTTGTCAAAATGGTGACGTTTGGGTCAGAGGGTATTTTTTAAGCAAACACGGGACAGACAGGTAAATATACTAAATGTCTTAAATGAAAAGTCCATGATGTGTATATATAGAAGGTCAGAGAAATCCCCCTAGCTCACGCTCTCATTATTGATGGTGACGCTAATTGGTTAAATCACATTGTCAAACTGGTCAGCTGTACGCGTTTGTGCCTCTGCCTCACCGAAACCTCCAGACGGACTCACATTTCAAGCACTTGAAACCGAGGCTAAAGGACACTATAGGCGCACTTCTCTTTCATTACCAGAACTTACATAATTGCCAAGAAAAGGGAGAAAAACGCAGCGTTGTGCAGCAGCAAGGAGAGAAATGAAAGCTGAATAGATGCTTAGGGGTAGAGATGGCAGCGCCCCAGTGTAAGAGGTTGTATTAAGATCAATTAGGCTGCTGGGCTTTTCATTAACCCAGTTTTTAGGGAGGGAAACCTCTGCTGAATAATATTTTAAATGACTCATTTTGCAAGGCTGCTTTAAAAGCCTCATATGGGGAGTTTTTTTTTTTTTTTTTTTAACAACATTTGTTGGCTCTCCAAGGCTGCCAGAATTCCATTAGACACCCAGGTGCAAGCTACCTGCAGTCTACTTGAAATTAAATGGAATTTCATAAAACGAGCCATTTCATCAAGCATCTTAACAAGATGAGACAAAACAGAGCACAAACGTTTTAAAGGGTGCATCTGCTTACGTATGTATGGCTCGATGATCAATTACCAGGTTAGGATGTGTCAACCCACTTATGCAGGCTGTAGGGGGGTTGTGTTCGTTAGCCTGCTAAGCTTAATGTGGTTTGAAATCTGCAGACAATAAGCATAACCCCCGCTTTAATGGATCATTGGAGAGGAGTTCTTGGAGAACAACAGTTGTCCTTCCTGCCGTTTCTCTTTGTTGCTCTGCCAAGCAAATTTAAATTAATGTGATTTCACGAAATCTATTGAATATCAATGGGGCATCAACCCAGGCCAGCAAACCATTACAGACTAGTTAACACCCCCGGGATATGACTGTATCTGATAAACAAATAATGATGTTAACTGCTTGGCCATCAACAAATCCACAGGAAGTTTTTAAGTCAGAAACATCAGTCATTTGCATGTGAACTGCCATTTCCAGGTTTTACAGACACCAGGGTGTGTATTCTTTAAAGCACTAACAAAGAAGAGGCTGCAGTTAGTTGGGACAAAGGCATCAGCTCACCTCAGGTGTGTGAACAGAGGACTGATATCACCGACACCTCGATGGCACTGACACCCCACACAAAGCGCTGGTAGTGTAACTCCAACTGTTAACTTATGTGCATTTCCATTATGGGACTTGGTTTTAACAACCCGTTCGCATAACATGTTCCTTTGCCTGGAACATGTAGTTCTAAATGCATCAACCCAGAAAAAAGAAAAGTCCACAGAAATATACCAGAAACATACTGTGCAAGTAAAGTTGAAAACTTTTGTTTCCACATGTGGGGGGGGGGCTTCATCGTTCTAAACAAGCTGCAGGATCTTTTCAATAGAGAATGCAGTTTCATTAACATCAGCCCATGCTGGCGAGTCCGACTGCATTACAATGACACTGGAGTGCCCCTCTTGGGCAAGGAAATCCCACAGAACCACAGCTCGCTGGGGGAAGGGGTTGGTAGTGAAAAGAAGAGAGTGGATAGTGAAAAGGGGGGCATACAAAAGGGAACCCGATTATGCCATCCCCACCCCCACCCCCAGTCACGGCTCATCCCCAAGCCAACAGAGGGAAATCCATCACCTGCAGGATCAAACAGAAACTTGAGGTAAAGTTTAGTGAAAGCTGTATCCACCCAACTTAACACTCCTTCCTCTCTCCTTTGTTTGCGTCATTGCTACCCCCCCCCCCCCCCACCCCACCCCACCCCACCCCAGACTCGCACCAACGGCAGTGTGTAAATTTTAGGCACACACTGTGATATCCAACACAAGGAAGAGTGTTTACCGGTCCAGATGACCTCAAGGCTCTATCGTCTCTGATGGCACATGGGTGATATATTCCATCTTGTATTACCCTCTGAAGGCTGTTTCGTACTGTTTCGCAGGCGTGGCATCATTTTACCTGTATATTAACTCCAACACGAAAGTGTCGGTCATCCCTACTGCTACGTAATTAACTGCAAGAAAAAGAAACTGTATTTTCCATTTTCTTGTTTGCAGCACGTTACAGGTTCAAAGGAATTTAAGCATACTATTGTTGGGTTTCACACAGAGGGATCATTCCTGTAGTAAACTTTGGAAATATAAAATTGCTGTCATTCCTATAATTGAGCGGGTTTTGCAATGTAACACTGGAAATTGATAAAATACTGTATTATTATTCTAGTGGGAACCTTTTAGCAAAAGTAATAACAGAGAGTGCAGCTCTGCAGCGAAGGGAAGGGCCAATGCAAATTAAAGGCACATGAAATAATTATTCTGGAAATGATTAAATGCACCAGCAACACTATATATTAAATGTTTAATAGCTGAGATATCTGGTGATTAAACTTACATATATATTCAAATCTCTGTTAGTTGATTTTTTATCCAGTGCGTTTAAAAACAGCCCCAGTTCCCACTTTTAATCTCCCTCAGTTTAAGCATATATCCACTAATTGTTGAGCCACAATACATGTTCAGGTGTTGAAGGAACAATCTACTTCCGTCCGTCTCTGCTTTGACAGAAAAGGCAGCCTTGGAAGCAGAAAGAGTAGGAGCTGTGTAAAGTCGAACCACATTTGAGCACTTTTACAAGGCAAACTACACGACTTGCAAAATACCACACAGCAACACTGAAGCTAATTGTTTAAATATGTCAGGCTTGTACCGATCCTCCCTGAAAGTAACACAGGGAGGTGAGCTCGCACAACTGATAGGCATGCCAACACACACACACACACACACACACACACACACACGCAGACATAACAAGCATCCAGCACAAAACAGAGCTAGAAATATTTCACCACTCACCGCTGAACAGAGTCTGTCCTTCCTCTATGATATCTGGCACCACAACCTTGTATACATCTTCAGAGAAGCCCGGCTTGCATGGTAGGATGCCCCTGCCCTCTGCTGCAATCTGTGATGAAGGGGGGTGGGGGGGTGGGGGATTAAGGATGGGGGGGGGGGGGGGGGGGGGCAACAATGAGTTATAAATCAACCCTCAAATTACACTCTGTTGCCTGCAAAAGAAAAACCTCCTGGTCACATTCTGAAGCCCTTACAGTTGGACAAAAGCATCTGTTGTTTTTATAGCAGGGACTGCAATTAGGATAATGAGGCCAAAAGGGTTAAGGCATTAGCCAGAGAGCATGGCTAGGCAAGAACAAGCTCCATTTGTCTCCCACAGGGGCCCAGGCACAGCGCAGGGTTATGACCAACTCTCTCAGTTGGCCTGAATGATCAACAGACTAACTCTGGCCGAACACTCCACTTTTGAAGTACAGAGCAAATGCTAACAAGCCACAGGGAATAAACATATCATTGTAAATGCCTGGAACAAAAGATAGAACAACTGCTGCCGTGTGCAGACACCACAGGCGATCGATATAGGGCGCTCCTCCCTCCCTCTCATTTTGAAAATTAAAACTGTCTTTAATGTGGCAGCTTGGAAGATTATTGGCTGAAGGGTGGATCACACATTTATATAATTGTTTTTTTTTTAAAAACTTGACAATTAACAATGATAAATAACACAGCAAACTGGGAAGAAAATGCTCTGGTGTGCAGGCATGTCAGAATATAGTCCAACATAACAACCCCAGCATTGATTGGGCTCCTGGGACCGAGCAGCCGGGGCCCTATTTACCCGCATGCACGCTGAAAAGAATGTACAACGAGAGGAGCCCTGCTCAAAAAGAGCATTGTGGGAATCCGTGCCACTTGCCATTCTTAATGAGAGGAATTTAAATGGGAAAAATGCTTGCAGACTTGGGGGGGGGGGCAAACGCACCAGGACGTACGTTTCCAGAAAGGAGTATTAACACGTCCGACAGTCCTTTAACGCGATTATTTCATCCATTGCCCAACTGCGTGGCTGCTGTAATGTTAACCATAGTCAAGAATTTAACCATTCAAATATAAAACACATTTTACATCATTGCGGTCGGACAACAAGCATTTAACCCCTAAATGGGCTACACACTGTCACAATTTACAGTTGCATCGCTGCCAGTAACATTTCTTATTTCTTTATTTTTTTTTACTTGAGTTAAACGAACACAAGCTGCAGCAATTAAAAAAAAAAAAAAATCACGACAGTTAAACTAAACACAAGCAGATGAGAACCAGGTTAATGTGGGTCAATACGACCCAACTTCCAGATGCAATAAAATACGCAGCAATTTGAAGGTTTATATTTCGCTGCGAGTGCGATTCCGAATCATTTAAAATGACGAAATTAAAGTTGGCTGCACAATTTCTACAGGTAAGCGTCTCAAAGAGCAGCGAGCTCGCCAGGTCGCGTGGATTCAGACGCGCTCCGTGGTGAATTCGAGGTGCGTCAGGACACCGTTACGCGCAACGAATGCCGCGTCGAGTCCCCGGTTCTGCGGCTAGCAGCTCTACCGGGCTCGTAACTCATCGAACACCGTCGCCGCAGGGCAACAAAGCACACAAACACTGTCCGGTTGTAACGGCGAGAGAACCCCGGAGGGAAATCGCATTACCGTCAGTCCCGTTAAGACCGCCAGCAGGAACAGCCTGCTGCCCTCGTGTAGTGAGTACATTGGTACGCCGGCGACACTTAGCTTCCCCCCCCCCGTTCGGAATCCGTGTAGAAAAAAAAAATTATAATAGGAAAGAGTATCCGTGTGGCTGAAGTGCGGCCGCGGCGAAGAAGAAGATCCCTTCACGACAAAGGCAGGAGCGGCGGCGGCGGCGGCGGCGTGCAGCAGCCTCCTCCTCAATCTAAGCAGTCAGCTCGGAGGGAGAGCCGTTCCTGGTACTGAGGCTGCTGCGCCCTCCCCATCCAGTCCGAATGAAAAACAAAGGGAGCCCCCTCCGCCTGTCTCCAACCGACCACCTCACTGTCTCTCCCTACCGGTCACACCAACAACTTCAGCACCAGGACAGCAGCTGGTCCTCACGACAGCTCATACATTCTATAAGTCTGCTGTCCGGATTATTTTAAATGGATTTGATCAAAGTATTCAAGTGTTTGTTTGTTTTAAATGTCCTCCGTAGTGGACATTTGTAGTTTCGATTTATTTTTTATTTTTTTACAAACGACAAGTCTGATGATGAAGAAGATCACGATGCAGTGTTTGAGGCAGAAGCAGAGGAAGACGATTCAGAGAGCTACCGAGGATGAAATGCAGATCAAACAGAGCAGTCCAATATGCACCGGGCAAACCGAACCCAACGGGATCGAAGGTGTCGGACTTGGCAGCACCAACTGGTCTGGTCGTAGACTTTGTGGGTCTAACCAAGGCAAGACTACATTCAGTCACAACACGAAAGGGCATTGGAGAACAAGCTGTTCTTCATTTGGCAGAGTCTGGTTATGCATTGCATCTGCAGTGACTAGTTTATGGCCGGCTTGCTTCTCTTTTACGTGACAGAGGAGTGTAGCGTTGTGCAGTAAAGTAATAATACTGCAGACAGGCTATAGAAAGTGAGAGTGCCGCACTAACTAAAAGTAAAACCTTAAAACTGTTCTTAAAGTTGTGAATGTAAAAGCAGCCTTGTTAAACAGGACGGCCCATTTCAGGATGATGTAATGTCATATATTATTTACAATAGCAATGCACTGTGTCTTCGTGCTGTAGTTGACAAAGATTATGTGATTCCGGTGGGTTGTTCAATCTATTTAGAATATAAAAGAATTCGAAGTTAATTGGTCAAGATATTTATTTTTTTCAAATAACTAAATATCACTCATATGTCTATTAATATTACATAAATAGAAATAAATGATAAAATGATAAATGATAACAAACTTTTACAATTGTCATTTGCTTTCTTTCATATCCACAGGGGTGACAAATGAAACCAAGAAAATGATTGTACAGCCATTTCAGATCACATCAACCTTTAGCTTTCAACCATTTGCAACCATTTATAGAGGTTAAGGTTTATCTTGCAAATCAATTTCAATTGTGTAGACAAATGCACCAGAAGTCAAATGTTTATACAAGAACCACTGTGTAAATATCTGATCATTGTATCTGGTCAGGACTATCAGTGGCTTCATTGTTGGAAGTCACCTGGTAGTTTCTGATATCTGATGATGATAAACCAAGTTGGGTTTTTTTTTTACTTTAATCTATGGTGAATAGCTCAAGACTCCTCAGAGGGGGGGAGGGGGGGGGATACATTTGTATATCTGTGACATCACTAAATTAGGATTCGATCATCTGCCTCTCCGCCTGGAAGAGCCCTTTATTCTCCATTGATCATTAATTGGGAGATTTTGATCACTTTGCCCTTAGATAATTACTGTTTACAGCCCGTTTGATCCTAAGGATTATTAATTGCCAATGCGTTGGTGCTAAATCTGTTTGTGTGTGTGTGTTTATGCATGTGTGCATTGCCCTCATTCTTCCCCCTTCTCTCTCTCTCTCTCCCTCCTGCAGACACATCAGGTCTTCCTCTTTGCTGAAGAAGCTCCCTGTTTTCCAAAAAAACTATGCAAATGACTCTATCACTCAGGAATGTGAGATTTTGCACTGTGTCCATTTATCTTGCTACATTGCAGCTTTTGAACAAAGATTTTTCAGTTTTGTATTAAACATGTATTTTATCTACAAATAATAAACTAGAGCTGACGTTCAGTGGGGGGGGGGGGGCAGCAGGGTGGCACAGTGGTTAGCACTGTTGCTTCACACCAAGAAGGTCACAGGTTCAAATCCGACTGCACGTTCTCCCCCTGTGTGCGTGGGTTCTCTCCGGGTTCTCCGTTCCACCACCAAAAACATGCGAATTAGGCAAAATGGTTACACTAAAAATTGCCCGTAATACTGCTCCCCTCCAACTACAAATCAAATCATCTGCTCCTGAGAGTGTGCTCCAATCCTAAACAAACAGTAGGCACATCCCATTTAGAACACACACACACACAGGCAGGCAGAGAGGGCAGAATAGTTTTGAAAGTGCTCTCTTCTTGTAATAAGTGGCTGGTCTCTCTTCACCCACTTGTCATTGATTAGCATGCCTGAGCGTCCATGTTTTAAAACAATTAAACTGTTCAGTGGAAGGAATGTCCGTAGTTCAGCTGTTTCTACTGCTGGACAAAATCGTGCTTTCAGAAGACGCCATCTTTTTGTGATTAGGCCAAGAGTTCAAACTGAATGACCGAGTGATAATTGATATCTTGTTTTGCTACAAATTGTTTTATTTATCTTATGTAATTGAAACGAGAGTGGGATCAAAACGGCCCATCTTTTTTGATGGATGCAGAGGCGGCTATCTTTCATCAGTCCCTGTCTGGGCCGGGACGGGAGGAGGTGCTAGAGCTGGAGGGAATCCAATTTGAACTTGGTGCATTCAATCACACAATATCAAGTTGCATGATGGAGGGCACCAATCTGTTAATATGTTCTCTGGCCTGTCTGTGTTGAGACTGATACCGTAGATTTTCAGGCATGTGTGAGGCAGCCGGCGTGTCGCTGACACTGCGGTTGACTCTGGTAAACAGGAGACTCTGAGGGCTGGTGGCCTGGAGGAGCGCTTGATTCTCTACCTTTCACTCTGCACTATTGAATAGAGCATTGCAACACGGTGGCCTTCGTGGCACTTGAAGAAAAATGGACGAGGTCAGCGGCACTTTAACTTCTACGGCCCTCCTTCGTGCTTCGTGTTGATACAGGAGCGTCACACAGCTCACCTTCCTCTCCCACACATTAGCATTCAGAGCTCCGTTATTTCAACTGGAAGCCAATTAGTAGATGACAATGTTTAGTGACATACATACAGTACAACCAGCCTGTTGTTTATTGCCAGCTTATGCAAATTGTCAGAGACACATTTTCAGCAGTATTAAATCAGTAAGGAGGAGTGTATTCTCTTTCAGTGTAAACACACATATTCTCACCCGTACATCAGATGTTGGTTTATTACCTCGTCATAGGCAAGCTCATGCACGCCAAAGGTTGCAAATGAGTGAACAAAAAGAGGCATCTTTGTCCTCAACAAGCCATTATCAAATTCCAATCAAGCTTCATTGTTATGCATTCGATAAATGATCTCTGAGGAGCACAGCAATGCTCTGATTATTCTCCTTCTCTCATGCCCAATCAGCTCATTCAATCGTTTGCACCATTTGAACAATGGAGCCAAATAGAGTCGAGCACGTACTGGGGCTTGCACAACAACGCACGTGTGACGATTATCCGCATGTCTGGTTAACGAAAGTTGCCTCTTTGCTTTCTTGTGGATTTTAAAAATTGGGTCACAGTACGTCAACGCAGTGCGTGACGTTATACGCAGTGCGTGACGTTATACGCAGTGCGTGACGTACTGCGCATTGCGTAATTACTGAAAACTGGCAACCTTGCAAAGGATTTGATTATATTGTTTTGTAAGCAAAAGGACAATCAGTGACGGACACATGCGAGAGCATCGTCTCTGAACATTTTCTCCTCAATTTACTGTGGAAAAAAAACATGCTTTGTGATGCAGCTTGGCGCCACCCCCTTGTCAACAAATTAGGGGAAAGGCTGCTTTGCAAGCTCCTGACAGGAGCCGTGGCACGGGGCTCATACAAGTGTGCGTCTGCCCCAATTTAGGAACTGTAGTTTACGCTGGGGAGCTACATCTGCCTGCTGTGAGCTGGTGTGGTGCACAGATCTAGTCGTGATTGAGAGCCTGATTAAGGCAAATTGTGTTGAACTCCAGAGCAACCCAAGCAGAGAAGAAAGCACATTTAGTTAGTGATTCAATCAAATTGTAGCTATTGATGCGTTATAAAAAGCTGCTGCTGTCTGTGATTTGCGGTCGCCCGTTTCCATTTTTACTCATGGCCTAGGTTTTGCTGCTAAATCATTTCATATCTGTTTGTTTCTGATTTCAGTTTGAGGTTGAAATCAGGAACAAAAAAAAAAAAAATAGCTGCGCTTTTAGCTCAAATCATGCAAACATGCACACAGTAGTAAGAGCAATATAATGATGTTCTCAGCGGATATGATTTGGACCAGATTCCCTACCTTTGTTTGACAGGTTAGCATCATAATGTCCGATAAATAGAAGTAAGAACAAAGAATTTTGGTGTATTAATTATATAAAAAAAAGAAGTAAAGACTACTGGATAAATTATACTTCTGACCAGCTGGCAGTAGCACCGGTGATTACCGGTAATTAACAAAGCAATAGCATAATGAGAGGAACATGAATGCATGGACAAAAGCTTTCAGTGTTCGGCCCAACAGATGCCAATACAGTACATTTTTCCTCAAAAATAAAAAACAAAATGGATGTGGAGAAAAGGAAAAGAAAGGGAGCTAACAAAGCCCTCATCTTCAAAGGACGATTATCTGGGGAGCATGGATGTTTGTGCAAGGTTTCGTCATAATCCCTCCAATAGTTGTGGAGATATTTCAGTCAGGACAAAAGTAGTGAGCTATACTGAGTGATATTTCTAAATGTATTCTATGAAACCAAGCTAGTAACGCAGAAATGTTAACATTCAGCAGGACAAAAGAAAATATATTCCTCCCCTCCACTGGATGAGAAAATAATAAAATACACACACACACACACACACACATAATTTCATTACCATTGTAGGACAGGAGCAATTAAAATAATAATAACTTGTTGCTTATAACTTGAATAACATATATAGATGTATTTTTCCTTTTACAAGAGCTAGACTAATATACCAATTATGTGGACTCTGGAAGTATTTGTCCCTGTCAGAATCTACTATGGCAATTTTTTTTTGTAAACATCGGTCACAAGTTTCCTCGATAAAGTGCAATATATAACAAAACCATAATGTGCAGGACAGGATGGCAGCTCATTGTGTGCTATTACCACCTTAACATTAATAATGCAGTTCATGTCAATACGGAGTTCCCGGCAACCAGAGTGCTTCTTGGTGATTTCGGTATTTGCAGTCGGAAATTTATTTTCCTTTATCACTATTGATCCGGAAGAAGACGAGGTCTTTGGCCTCAGCAGTCTGGTCTGTCTGATTTAGGAGTGGACCAGCAGCCTGTCTCGTCTCAGGGACCCGGACGGATTTATAAGAGGGCTGTTGCGGTGTCTTGTCCTCTTCCTCACGCTGGACTTTCTTGATTAATGCCTTTAATTTCAGAGGAAGTTGGAGAATGAGCTACAGCGGCCTGAGAGCCGATGGGAGCCATCTTAATGCGCGAGCAGGGAGTCAACTTTTCTCATTTCTTAGTTTTATTCTGTGCAAATGGCTGCGAAGCCCGATGACAAAAATCTGTTCATAATTACTGTGGACTTGGGAAGGTGGCAAAGGGCCGCCTTGCTGGGAGAGTTTGTCACTTTGCATGAAGAGGCGGAGAGTGCTCATTAAAAGAATTAAAAGTTTAAAGGTATCATTAATTAAAGGCGAGCTGGTTATTTCCCAGCCTTAATAAATGAAACATTGATTATTAATGTGCATTATCATTATTTATTTTTATTATGAGTTAACAAGATCCATGCATTATTCAAACGTTGCAGATGAAAAACTCTCTCGTGGTCAGTGGGACTAAATTAAGAACATTATGTATTCGTACAATATCGTTGAGCCGACAACATTATGTACTATTTTAATTAGGTTTAAACCTGATCCTAATTTGAGATAATTGCAATAGTACCTATTCCGATGCACATGGGTTCTAGAATCTTCTAAAATTTTCCTCTGTCAGTGTGAACAGGATTATTATCTGGGGCATAATGTTATCTCCACACCTCATTAGCAGTCAGCAGGTCAAAAAAAAAAGTGTATTTCCCCCTGATTTGGATAAGAAGCTGCATTTGTCCTCGTAATCAGACAATTTCTGAAACATAACACAAGTGAACATACATTGATCCTGTCTGGTGTGCATCCAGTAATTGACCTCCTACTGTCGTTTGACTTTGACTAAGAAAAGCTCCTCAATAATTGTGGATATATTGATTATGTAAACTTGACATGTCTCATATGAAGCTTTTCATCTTTGTGTCCCAGACGCCGGACCGAATACACACGATAAAAAAAATTCAAAAGGGCATTTGTGTCCAAAGCAGCAGATGCCAGTGGCAGGTTGCTCAGAGAAAAGGGTTCCTCATTTGGCGTGCTCGGGAGGTTGATCATGAGGCATATCGCCTTTACTCTTGCCCTCCACACAGACACATGACTGCTCGCTACGCCCTCTGGGGAATTCGGCAAAGACCGACATCAAAGTGTCGGCGAAACGTGGCTAAACGTTCAAAGTGAACTGTTTTCAGTTGGAGTGAGTCAGGAGTCTCCCGGCGTTTGTTCATGAAAACTGTTTTATCAAAGGCTCGACACAGTCATAGCAGAGCTTTGTTATATTAAAAAAAGGAGCCAGGATAATGCTACAATGTGACTCACACATTCCACAAGCGTGTCCCATGCAGTTCCTGTGACATGACCACAAATGACAAGAAAAAGCTGTCTTCATTTGCACGTTTGGAAATACAGTTTCGTGTGTCACCATTTTGAAGATGAAGATTCAGTTTCAAATATTTTTGATCGGAAAGTCCCGCTATGTTTCTGTTTTCATTGCTGCTGCTTTTTTTTCAACTCAACTCCCTTTTCGCCTACCGTGGTGTCTAATTGGGGTTCATTGATTTACTCCTTCACGATGCTGGATTGGCCAAGTGTCTGCTGACCTTGCCAAATATATATATATATATATATATATCAGTGTGGCTGACTACAAGGTGTTATTCTGGCTACAGGCGCACGTCCACCCCGAGCCCCTCCAATATAAGCAGTGAGTGATTGTGTAAGTGAGTTGGAAGTGACTCAACCTGCTGCTGCTCCTGTGGTCCACACAGCAGAACCATAGATCAGCCTTCCACTAAAACAAAACACTGAAAGTTTTCGTTGTTTTCTTGGTGAGGTCGGACAGAATATAGTTAGTAACCGTACAAATAATTCTACCGATGTGGCAAAAACATGACCCTAACTGTAACCCTCATTCTGATCCTAATCCTAAACCCTTCACATGCCTGTTTAAGGAATTTGAGGTATGAGCAGTTGGGTGGAGGGGGGGGGGGGGGGGGGCAGACAGCTTGTTTACACCAGTGCTGAGGGAAGAATAAAAAGTGATAGGACCAACTGGCTGTTTACAAGAGGTCCAGGGACATCAACTCATCTGAGAATCCATGAGAATCCATGAGATTCCATGAGTCACCTTGAGTGATCTGGAGGAAGAAGTGTCTGTCTGGACACAAACCTGCTGGAACAGAAGGGGAGGGGGGGGTGAAAAGGGAGGCAGGATGAAGACAGGGAAGAAGCTGAGAGCCTCCATATGCAACACCTGCCCATCAGTAAATGAGAGACGGAGCTAAGCCGTGACTTGCAGTGAGTGAAGAATATACCTTCACTCCTAATTCTGCACATAGCAACAGAGAGGATGAGAAGAAAAGGACAGGCAGAGCTTTGATACCCACGTTGTCCTCGTTTCCTCCACTCGACTCCTGTCCTCCTTCTGTCATGCATTATAAACGGCTGATTATAACAGTAACGGCTCCTCAGGTGTGCAGTATGCTAGATTTGTTATTCAGCTCACAGGTAGCGCTGTCCCTCCCTCTCACCGCTTCTTATCACACACACACACGCACACGCACACGAACGTACACGCCCACACAGACGTGCACACCCACGCGCATGTGTTGCTCACTGCTGCTATGTCAGCAAGAATCCAGCGGAAGTGAGATGGGGGACATTACAAGAGTCAGCCTCACACACAACTGTAGTATTCAGTGCTATAAATTCCAGCACACAATGGGATAAATTGTGATTTTATTATTTGATTTAGGTTGTTCATGGGCCACTGGTGTTTTCATGAACGTGGATATGTTTATTTTGGAGTTATTGTTACGTTTTAGCGGATTAAATGGGCAAAGCTGCATTTCTGGGGCAAACAGCAGGAGGCCTTAAAGCAACGCATCCTCAATCCTTCAGGGAAATATGAGCTTACATGGAAATATACACCAACATTTGATGTTGCATCAACATATTGATGATTTGTGAATGTGCACTTTGCTCTATGGTATGGAACGTTGAATGCTTCACATGCTATATATTTACATTTGCACTCATCAATAATATATAATTAAAACTGATTATATACTGATGTTGGTGTTATGGTCCGCACGTTTACTATTTTAATTCAATATCACTGTTGTCACTGACTTCATTTTCTGTCAAAACAGGAAGCCAAAATAAAAAGACTTATAATCCCATTAAATGTTCCCCCCAGCTCCAAATAACTGACAAATAAAATACCCATATAGCTGTTGAGCATAATGATGCATTTAGCAGCTAAGGAGCTAGTTATTTCCCTCAGGAGTCGGTGAAGACCAAAAACTGAGCTAAATGGAGAGTGAGTGAATATTAGAGTTGCATTCAGGTGGCTGGAATTGCAAATGAATGCTAATGTGGCTCCGCCTCTGCTCGGTGTGCAAATAAGCAATTGTTTATGGACACATTAGTCACAATGACTTTATGAGGGAAGAACTTAAGTATTGTGTGTACAGTTGCAGCCCCCCCCCCCCCCCAAAGAAATGTATGAAACAGCATGTAACGTTTGAGTTCTCTGATCCTGTCGGTTAGTGATGCACTTGTGTTAGTTTGGAGAAGTGCTTAATTATAAACTGTGTGAAGTGTGGTGGGGGTCACCTTGAGGCTTTTCCAGCGCTGCTGCATTTTAAATAATCATAGGAATCCTAGTCAAACCAGTTAAATTAAACACTAAGCACGTATGAAAAGCCTCCCTGATTAGGCCGCAGCTCCAAACCAAATTCAAAGCGCCGGTAATAATAATAATAACACCATTAATAATCATTCGTATTTGTACGGCACCTGTTAATGTAAACAACTTCATTATATATCTCACAAAATGAACACAGAACCTGGTCCAAAAGTTAAAAATAGTCATTTGATAATCACATTTTAAAAACTGTAGCCAATACAACTGCTGGCAATTCTATCTAAGAAGTTTACAGGAAAAAATTTAACTGAAGTGTTCTCTATGCTTTCTTGTGTTGGAGAAGTGTTAGTAGGAGGTTTTACATCTGCATTTTGCAGATGACTCAGTTGTCTGACTATCTACCTTCTAAGACGGAACCTCTACAAGAGGAAGAAGAAAAAAAGTACCCAGAATGTACACAAATAGATTTTAACCCAATATACCTGAGGAGCTTAATGAAGTATTTTGTGTATCTTCTTGGGATCAGAATAGATGTGAATGTAGATGTGAATGTAGATGTGAAATTGTTAAAGCCAAGGTATCATTCTTACAACTAAATAACATACGAACCTCAAGGGGATGGGACTCCAATATAAAGTCAGTCTTGCTTTGTGGTGCTGAGACCTGGAAAATGACAAGGAGTATAATTAAAACGCAGGTCTAAAAGAAATCCACGGGATTTATTGGCCAAATGAAATCAATGACCTGCATCTGTGGCTCCAAAACAGACCAACAACCGGTGGATGAAATCAGAAATGGGAGATGGCATTGGATGGGACGTAATCTGCTTAAACCTGAGTAGAGTGTCACCAGACATGCCCTAAGATGGAAAGCCCAGAGGGGGGAAAGGAAGTGCAGCCGACTACGGAGCACCTGGTGATGGAACCTTGAGGCAAATGCAAGAAGACTGCAGAATAGATAGAAGGAAAAGAGCAGGATCGAGTTTGGTGGTGAGGCCCCGCTGACGGCCGTCGGAGGTCGATGAACTTTAAGGAGCGAGGTAAAATGAAGACGTGCACTTCCGATAATTCTAAGCTATGCTTCAAAGTAACAATTAACACAAATGGGAAATGTAGTAGTCAAAAGAACAACAGTTGTCCTTCAAATATAGTGGAGGAAAAAATCCATTATTTCTGTTCACCCCTGCAATTGAATATCCAATACAGGAAAGTATCAGAATGGGAATCTACATCCTTTCGTGCCGTTGTCGTCTCCCATCGCAGCATTATATTTTTTAGGAGAGCAATGAAATCTCAGGGCAAAGATGGCGCTCTAATCAAACATGATGAGTAATTTCAGGCCATATGTTAAGAAAAGAATTGCATTCCTGAGGTGTTGAGTCTGAGAAGTCTACTCGCATGACATTTCTTGTGCCTGTTATTTCAGCAGTGCCCGTGGCTTTGCGCTCTAATTTGCTCCAGCTTTGGCTTCACTCTACCATGTAAATGCAATCAAGTCGCTGAGTATTTCTGTTGGCAGAGCTGCCGCCTGCCCTCTGCATTAGCAAAATAAAGAAATAAATACAAAGGAAACTGATATATAAATAGGAAAATTAATCACTTTGCTGGAACTCGCTGTAAGAAGCAGTAAGTTACAGAGGGCTACAGCTTCACCTTTAAAAGTCAAGCTGATTTTATTGTAGAGTTGCTAATATGTATGTGGCTGTATTTTTTTTACCTAATCTAAAGTGACAGGGTTAATTTATGAAGGTCCATTTTGAAGTAAGACTGATTGTTGGCCTTTTGATATACAGATTCCCAGCCAACTTCTGGCTAGGGTCTCTATACTCACTCCATTGCTTGACTTTCTAATGCGAGCAGATTGCACACGGAGGATGTATTAGATGTGACGTAGCCTGAGCAGCTTAACCGAGCATTGCACCTCTTACATTAAGACTGATTGTCCAGCCGTACACAAGAAAAGCTAATATCAATCTTCAATTAAAGCCTTCTTACACATTTCTCACACTCTACAGAAATGTAATTTCAAGATATAATTTCTAATTAATGCACCAGTTCTACCTTTAGGCTTTAGGCCCAAATTGGACAGACGTTACCTTGATTGAAGGTCGCTGTTACAATAGCATTAAATAAGTACGATTGCATATGTTGATGTTGACTTTAACCCTTAGTGCTACAGTTCACTTTGTTCAAATTAAACATTGGAAAGGTTTTTGTTCTGTTTCTTTGTTATTGCACACAGAGACAAATCTGAGCATGCAGGAGACACGTAGATGCCATATCAGGGATATGACCAGCACTAACTCAGGGCCGCAGGCAGCTTCGGACAGACAAACCTTGGGGACACTATTTGAGAATCTGTTTGGTCAAAATGTCAAGCCTGGATCCCTTTAAAATAAGACTGACATTGATACTGACAGTGGAACTCATGTGATTGTCACGATCTCCCAAACGTAATGGCAAATTGCATGTTTGGTAGCGTTTCTGGTGACAACGTGTCATCTTGCATTAGCTTGCTGAAGATTGGCAGATCAGACTAAACAAGGTGGCAGTGAGGTGGAGCGAGGCAGTCAACACTTGTGACAGCTCAGTCCTGGAAATATGACTGTTCAATCAGTGGGAGTCAGAGCCATCGTTGCCAAGCTTTAGCTATTCTTTTGTGGCTTTCTCACTGCGCATGGTAAGTCACATTATTTCTCATTAAAGCATGAGCCATTTTTAGTTAGATTTTATTTTAATCGTTGTGCCATATGCTTTTAAAAGCCTACTCTGGAAACCATTTCTATCACAGTGACATTTGATGAAAGCTTAAAAGCTCCTGTGGTCCTCGAGCCTCCTCATTCATAATACAAAGTTGGAACAAGTTGAATATTTAGTCTCCCCACGGCATTATTGGAATCTCAAAATATGGTGTCGGAATAGAAGAGGGGGGGGGCCCAGCTGAGATTTACCAATTCCCATTACCTGCATGTTATTTTTAGCTCTTAGTTCTTTGAGCAATACTGGATCTAGAATGGTTACTAAAGTTGTCTGTGCTTACTTATTATTCAATAATATTATTCAATTATGAGCCAATAGTCTGATCTGTCTTTTTCAGAAAATCAGATGAGTATGTGCACAGCTTTATATGTATATATATATATATATTTGTGGTTCTCTCCTAATTTTTAAGCCTTTATTTATTTATTTTCTATTAATTAGCTGTTCAACATGCCACAAATCACCTTGTTACAACCTGTATTTTTACATATAGGATTAGAACGATTGATTCCATTGATTCCTCATTATTAGAATATATTGCTGTTTGATCGGATTCTTCTTCCTACCCCACTTGCATTAGGAACTCACGGCTGCAGCTTCACCGTCGTTTGCTGAAGCTCTGAGCCAAGATATGGGACTTTGCTATAAAAAACAAATGTCAAAAATATGACAAAATTGGTTCCCCACAATATTTTTATGTAATTTCTTTATATGTCTTACACTGTGTTGCAGTGTCTCACCTACCTCCAAAATAGATTCAGCAGCTCAGACCTATTCAGCCCATCATTATCAAAGAATCACATTTGCTAAGGAGAGGATGCTCAACTTAATTATATATGTTATAAAACCATGTCTTATGTGAATACTGACATGTTAAACAGGCGTCTCCTACCAGCACCCTTCATGGGCCATACTCGTGTATTTGATTACAATCGGTCTTACCAACAGTGTGGAAACAGCTTGCTGGCTGTATGAGCATATGGGAACACTATGAAGGCTGTTTCCTGTGGACTATTTCAGATTTTTGCTGAATGTCAGCAAAATGTCACATCTTACTGAACTGACAGTTCAATCTGTCTTGAAGTGCATATACTATATGTCCCTAAACTCTGCTTCTAATCTCAATTAGCTGACATTTCATCGATAAATGAAGTTATTAAATAATGAATAAAGTGTTCTTTAGCAGCTACAGCCACACTTGCGCCAGACATATAGGTGGTGAGGTGGATTGAAAAATGTGTTGTCAGCAATATTGATTTGCCGACGTCTCTCTGGAATCATCGACCCATTCCTCTTACCTGGTGAAATTGATCTTTTCTCAGTGTGGCAATGAGAATAACAACATATTTTATCAACGCATTAAAGCATCTTTGTTGACGCTGTTGACATCAGTCTGATCTGTTAACGATTGTACAGTCACAGCATGCAGCTTTTCATTGTGCCGTTCCCCGCTGTTCTGTTAAATAGAACATCTCAAATGCTGCATGATGACAAATCGCGGTGAAATTGCATATTGTTGTTGCAAGTAATATCATTACTTCCCCCTGATTCGCTATGGGACATATATTATAGCAGCTCTCCATATTTTTCCAACTATATATGGCCATCAAATGGGGATATTCTAAAAAAGAAAAGTGTAAAATCAGGCAGGCACCCGACACGTCCTAAATGAGAGAGCTAAACCTGTTCTTTGTGATAGAGAAGGCACTTGGCCTCATTAGACTACAGCACAGAGCGACCAAGACGGAGTGCTGTAGTTAGATGTTGCAAATATAACTACATGTGATCATTTTGCAGCCCCGGAATGAAGATGTCAATTTAGAACAGATTACACAGGCCTATTAGAAATCAAACAACATTTTCAATCACTTTATAAGAAAAGCTGCAAAAGCTGCTCACACTTCAGTAGAATGCGTGTTGGAAATAATAATAATAATCTAAATACTCTTAGTGCATTCTGTTGCAGCATGATTCACTGTTCTCATGCTCACATGTCAACAATTGATAAGTCTCAAAGCGTAACTTTCCTTCTTTGAAATAATGACGCTTTCGGGATATGAACTAAAAGCCCAAATATCTGGGGGGATCTAATCTTTATCAGATAAGCTGAATAAATACTTAACACATTAAATACCTCGCCGACCTGACTTTGAATTTGCACTCAACTAAACTACTTCAGCGATTGTGAGATTTCACCGCGGTGCTGGCGGCACTGCCGTTTGTCCTTTTAGCTGCAGCATCTATAAGCTTTTACTGAAAATGCTTTGGCCCACAGTGACATCTCCTCCCTGACTTGGCAGCAGCGCTGCTAACAGCACCATGTGTTTTAGCTCATTGTGATGACAGTATAGGGGAGTGCAAACAAGATAACAGGAATACAGCCCGGAATGCATTCTTCAGAGACAGGGGGGGGGGGGGGGGTTCTTTTATCTGTTGATGTTGGTCTGATACACATTCTTGGGAAATAAACAGAAAGTGGTAATTTGTTCAAGAGCCTCATTAACAACTAACATATATTTCGTACATCAGATGTTAGATATTGGTCCGATTCTAACTGAGCAACTGTAGCTATGCGTTTTCAGTAGATGCAACTGACGTATCAGAAATAGCATAACAAACAGATGTAGAGGAAAATCGTTTTCCCATGATTGAAGAGAGAAGAGAAGAAATCTAGTTATGAAAATCATTGACAATGATATTGACTTAAAAGCTTTTGGTCGACTGCTGTATGCTGAAAAGCAGCCCTGCATCCCCCTGTTCGGTGGAAGGACAAACAAATAATGGATATACCTTGCAATGTTTTAAAAATATATTTTTTTTCATTTCTTTATCTGGATCCACCTCAAAATTAAATACATTTAATTTAATTTAAATATCAGCTTCATGCTTTACCATTCTGTTACCAAGTTTCATAAAAACACTCAGCGAAGATAAAATAAAATAAAATACATCTAAACCTCTACTGTACTGATTCTGCACAAGCAATGACACTGAATGACACAGCTGTTATTACACACACACACACACACACACATCTGTGTTTGACCTGCTAAAAATTAAACAGAGAGCAACGTCAAACACACAAAGACGGATGATTTTCCCATGGCTGAGTGAGGCACACCAGTTTGAGGGAAACTGCAGCTGCAGAATCTGTCGAGGTTGAGTTGAAGTGTGGAAAGTGAGCCAAGCTCTGACTAACGCGTAGTTCCTGCAGACCCAAGTGCCTAAAAATAGCGAATGAACGGCAGCTAACTAAGGGCTTAGCTGGATTTGGACATAGACCTTTACCCACAAGTATGCTAACGACTGGGAGATTAATCCAGGTATAAACCCGCTCCACATTCCCCAGTCAGCCTAATGGTGAACATGGTTCCACTTTAAGAGATTAAGCTCCTTTGTTCCATGCATTCTTGCTATGGCAACCATAATGATTCAATATCTGCTAGGCTTTTACGTCATGTGATCTGGTGGAGCTTGTGAAGTGAATAATTTATTCCAAATGGAAAATATAGGCACTGGGTATGTATTGGCTGTTTCGCATAACGGTGACAACCAGTTAAAATGATGATTGGTCTCGTACACTCACATTCACACCTAAGGGCAGTTTAGTCACCAATTCAACTGTAATGTTCGATAGAATCTGTGACAGCAAACATTTTTCAGACCAGACGGACGTCTTCATTTCATAAAAACAACAACAACGACACAACAGCTAGAAGAAACCATTACCCAAACATTTTGTTTGTATAAAATCCCATGTTTAAAGACTGCTCCTTCACAGAGGATTACGACTTCTTTTGGTCTGAGCTGAGATGATATTTAGAGATTTAGAGTTTTCACAAAGACCAGGGTTAATAAAATGTCACGGCTCAAGATGCTTTAGACTTAGAGTGAATGGACCGGCTATCCGTGAGTACAGGATATGCTGTCGTGCACGCAGCTCCTCTGTTTCGTGCAGTTAATGGGTATATATGTAGCTTATTCAAAGGCGCAGCAGAAGCATTTTGATGGCTAAATTTAGCCGAGCTTGGTTATGATCAAAGCCATCAGATCCGGGGAAACAAAAACAAGAGGATGATTGTAGAAAAGCTGCATTTTGATGTGGCAAAAGCATCTTTGGGTGTCAAACTTGTCACTGAACACTGATTAAGGTGCAGCAAAAGCCTACGTTCTGTGGGAGTGCTGTTGTTACATGACAGTTCAAGACAAGGATATTGTTGCACGCCCAACATGGGAAATTTACCTGTTATATTTCCTTATCGGAGATGTTTAGAATTCTAGTAAGTAAAGGTTTTCCTCTCTCTAAAAGCTGCCTTATCTCGAAGGTGGTGGTTCTGTATGAATCATTTACCAGAAAGGGGATAAAGGGAATTACTCTGGACTCCTTTATTTTCCTTCTAATACTGTAAAGACACTAAAGGGATAGCAGGCATTTTGCTCGTGTTTCACGCAGCAAAATCGCGGGAGACGCTGGAGCGGAAATTGTTCCTCAGAAGCAATTGTTTCTGTGCTGATTAATTTAGATGAATTCACCCTGAAATATAACATAATTAGCACACAAGGGTTTTTAGTGAATTCATTCCTATTGTCAGGGCACTCCTCTCTGTGGGGAGACTAACTCTGCATCATTTACCACTTACTGTAACTGCCTTTTGAAAACCACGGAAATCAAATATTATAATGGTACGGGTTGTACTGGAGGCCAAGGAGGTTCTTCAGTCTGCTGCTGCAGGATTAAGGTGGTAATTACGGAGACAAATCATTTGAGCTCATCCCCATCTGTGGGAATAGAAGAAACCCCATTTCTGAACACATGGAAGGCGTTCCGGTAGACACATTGCATGTAGCCGCCTCAGCCCGACAAAATGCTGCTGAATGATGGCAGCTAAAGATGTTAAAGACGTCTGATGAGAGGATATTACAATTCTCTGATTCATGAATGCTTCTTATGTTACTATTTAATGTTTAATTGTGTATAACTTTCTTTAATTTGTCTTAATTCTTGCCCTTTAATTGCCTGATATGCTGCACACATTGGCTGCACACATGGTCTTTATATATATATATATATATATATATATATACTGTGCAACACATTAACACACACACTGCTGCCAAGAAAAAATAATGTCTGGGGTCATAACTCACTTTTGTGCATCTGTGGGGGGATGCAAATCTCTGCATGATTCACTGCAGGTAGTCTCATGCTACATTCAAGTCACCTCTGAATGATCAAATCTAACGTATGAATATGATACACGCCATCCAAATTGCTTCACAAATCCCAAACATGGGAATCCTTTCCATTCTAAGCTTCCCTGAAACATGATTCAATCAATGCCCCTCTGGCCAAACCTTGGAACTGCTCCAGGGGTAGGTTTTATGATCCCGGAGTCATATTAGGAGGGTCAAACTATCATTGGGACTGTTGGTTATGGATGCAGTAACGTAATAAAGCCTACCCTCCCAAAATAGCATGAACCTAAATGACATAGCTCAATCACTGTTTATGGCTCGGTGGCCATCTGCGCCAGTTTCCGATTCTACAGAGGCTCTCTATTCTCGCTGCATCTTGCCCTTGTTTTCTTTGATCAATTCCCAAGGACTAAGTTTTCACTTTAGTTTCTTTGTTCACTTTTGAGCATCATGTCTGAAAAAAACATTAAACAATCTGAATTTTCTTTGATTGTCTTCTGATTTGTGCGGCCTTGAACCTGCAACATTATTACCTCTGCCAAGAAGGTTCTTTTTGCAGACGTCTGTCTGTCTGTTCGCAATATAAATCAAAACGTTACGGACGGATCTTGATGAAATTTTCAGGAAGTGTTGGGAATGTTACCAGTAACAGATGATAAAACTTTGGTGTTGATCCACAAGGGATCCCGGATTGTGGATCACTTTGGATTTTTGCAGTAACATTGCAGTAATGGAGCTTCAAAATGTGTTCTTCACATTTCTTGGTTGATTATGGATCGATGTTTATGGAATTTCATCCAGATCGGATTTAGTTTGCGGATATTGTCTAGATTGTTTTTTTTAAATGAGCACGCTTGCGTTTCGTGCATTTAATATAATTGAGCTCATCCTCAAGGACAGAACTATATTATGACAATTTAAAAGGAGTCAAGCAGACTTGAACTCAGTCCTCGAGAAAACAACCAGCATGTGAGATTCTTCTGTTCTGTCATGGAATGTAACTTTCAACTTGACCTGCTTGCAAAATCGAATAGTATTATTTAACTTGTTCATTCAGGATGTTCTGTTTTGATTGGATTTGCTTTTGAAAATAAATAAAATAAAAACAAGACTATCATTTTTGGTGTAAATCTAATTCCGAGGGGAATGAGCTGCGTGGCGGAGGTTTGCGCTCTCCAAATGCTCTTCTAGTTGTTCTGGTTTTTATTTTTGGATTATTATTACTGCTATTATTTCTGTATGTGCAGGACCTTTCTGGACATCAGCAGGGGTCTGAGTCAGCAACACCACTTTCTAATCCCACTGCTTGTAAAAGCACAATTCTATGAAACAACAGCCAAGTCAAATAAATGGATGAGAAACAATCTCTTGGCTCAGGTTTATTTTATGGTTTATTGCAAGCTTTTATTTCCCTTCAAGTCAATTCTTGCTGCCAGCCTCATGCATGAGACAAACTGAATAACTAGAAGGTTATAACAATTCCTTAAAAATATGTTCTGATTCCTTTCTCTTTTCCTCCTCTAGGCTGTGACTCATTCTCTCTGTATAGCTCAGCTCAGATTTGAGGAACGGACTATTCACTTCACAGGCATGACTGAACATGACACACGGAGTCGTTAATTACTGCATACTAGCGATTGCGACACACTGCAAAAGCGGACTCACATTACATGAAGCCGCAACCTACAGGAAAATGCATTTAAATTATACGATGACTTCAGCCTTTCAGACTCCACAGCAAATGCAAGGGCATGCTTTCAAACTGGAAGGGTCAAATGATCTTGTTCAATCTTGCCAAGACGAAGCCACGAGTTCTTGTCATGGTGTCGACGCTCCAAGTCCAACTCTGAATATGAAGCTTCTTACTTGTGTTACAGCACGAGGCAAATGCTGTAACTCCAGTCATTTTAGAGGGTGATATCTCTGGCTAAAATACAATAACATTTACTTCAAAACCAGTGGGTCAGGTTCTATTTAGTGGAAAAATGCAAATGAACCCAATGGTATCACCCCGTCACAAAGTTCTGTGAATTCAGCTGCAACTGCATCTTAACTCTTTCAGCGCCAATAATGTCAAAATATGTTTTTCTTAAGCCAAACATTTACTGCAAACCCTGACATTGAATTCTGCCTCTCTTCAACGGTCAATAACTCCGGAACTTGTGATGAAAGAAGAGACTTTGATCTTTCGTTTGATATGTTCGGTGTTTGCTTTGTCATAGTAAAGAATATTCGGTGGGGATTGGAAAATCGGGCAACATGGGCGAAAAATGGCTGGCACTGAAAGAGAAATATATCATATAGTTCCAGTGTGGATCCGCTTTCGCATTCAGTATCAGGAAAGAACCACACCAGATACTGTAACCACGAAGGACAGCAGATCTCAGCATCAAAGTTGGTGATAAAAACTTCATATAGCACTGAGAGTATGGTCAATATTTCTCGCTTTTCAAGAAGTGCAGCTATCATTTATAGTACAGCACACCAGCAGCAAACACATCACAGAAGTTCACATGTGGTGAAATCGCAGTCTTATTTTTTTAAGGGGATTTAGATGAAGCTGTTTGGAGTTGGAACTTTACATTCATTTATTCTGCCACCATTGGGCGCTCGGCTGTATTAACAAAATTATGTCTGTGACAGTCTTAAGCAATTTTTTTGGTGATTTTTTTAATCTCTTTTTGAATTACACTGATAAATTACATCTGATATACTGCAGAGAGGTCATGGATTCCCACCCGACACCACCTGAACTTGCTCCGGCTCATAACACCACCTACGCCTGTGTGTTGGGGTTTGTTCCTCTGTTACCCCGTAGATCAATGTAATGGACTTTTCAAGGCGGTGCACACCAAACGAAAGAGGCTTAAGCTACTGAGCAGTTTAATGGTTTTGGCACGTTCTTAATTATAGGACAGTTTCCCCTGAGTGATTCCTCACTTGTGGAAGAGCATGGCAATTGGACGTTTTCACCTGATCAATACAGTGTTTAATAAAAGGGAACGTGAACAGGCTCCGTCGAATCAATTACGACGCAGTTATTTTATCGGGAGAAAGTTCTGATTGCATGCACTCGTGTAATAAAACAGTTGAACAATGACTCATCTATTCTGACATGACCGCTATGACTTCTTCCAGTGCTGCGTCTCTTTACTGTAATACTATGTACTATCTCTGTGTGTCATAAAAGAAACTACATTTAGACGTCGGTTCTCCTAACTGGCCAACAAAACCGTTTCAATTACCACTGATTTCTGTGTCCTCAAAAAGCCGCGCTCAATAGTCTGTCCTTGTTCTCTCTGATGTTGTGGCCATCTTGCACAGATGCTCTGATGATGGTCGGATGATTTCGAGTTCAGTGGGTCAGAGGCAGTATTGATCGGTCCTAAATGTAGCCTCCTTCTCTGTCTTAGCTGCAGTTTCTGTAGCAGAGAGAGAGGAAAAACACTCTTCTCCCTACTTATCTGGGCCACACTCTCCCCACGTCTTACATTCTCAGACAGGCTGTAAACATTGATATGCAGTAGAATGGTGCAAGGCGGAGGCACTGACTGCTAGCAGGGTTTTTTTTTTTTTTTTTTTTGCAGAATGGCACCGTAGTGAATTCACGCTGGCTATACTCACTGCTGAAATGCTAGAAAGTCGGGAAAATCCAGAGGTTCTGGGATCCTCAAACCATCAGCAGTAATAGCAGTACAATTTTCACATTGCGATATGAATAGAATTTCAATATGGGCGATCAGGGCTCGATGCTAACTTTATCCCTGAGGAGTACATGGAAAAAGATTCATGTGTACGGTTTGCATCAGTTGTTCCCCACACAAGCTCGGACAACACAGAATCCCCCTCTCTTCATCTCGACCGATCAAAGACTGTCCACAACCTCAACATGGAAAGCATCTGCTAGGAGAGGGAAGACTGTGATGTCATCGTTCAGATCAGCAGTCAAGAGTCTTACCTCAATTAGGACACTCTTCACTTCTCCAGCAGAAGCGAAGCAATAGTCCAGACCTTTGTTGGCCTTGAGAAGCTACAACATTTCTAAACTGGCAAACTGTAAAAAGGCAAAATTCACAACACACTACTAACTTTTTAAATGTCGTGCCGATTGCATTTATTCCTTCACTTAATCACACACGCACACACACATTCATACATGCAAACATAAAGCACTATTATAATCTAGTGCCTAATGTCTTGATGAGTAAATAAAAACAGCTTTGCTACATGCTAACGATCGAACCCTGAGAAGGAACGTTCTCACAGTTTAATCCTAGTAAGGATTAAACTGGCCTACCTATGATAATTCCGGTTTATTTGGGTCCATCAAACTATAGGAAATACTTTTTTTCATCTAACAAGTAAATGACACATGGCTAATCCTTAACTATACGTGTGGGCAAACTGAATCTTCTTATGATACTAAATCTGAGCAACCAGGAGAAAATTGCTTTAAATTCTACAGCACTGCAACCACTGGTTGATTTTTATGAGACTCTCATTGCATGTTTCCAGCTGGGATGCTGTAAGTCATTTCTTATTCCTTTAAACATTCTTTAATCCATAGTGCACCGTGTTTTGTGGGCCCTTCTGAATCAGTTCTCAGACTTCAGGTGTTTATAATTCCAAAACATACTAAATTATTTACCGTTTAAATGCGATTCCCCTAAAAATGAAGAGACAATCTGACCTTCAGTAGAAGTGCTGTGGTGTTGACGTGTTGCCTATTTGGCTACATGGAAGTGATTTCATCAGTCCAAGCGACTGGGAGTCCTTCAAGTTAGTGCAGTCTCGGTGCATTCGTTTCAACACCAGGTGAACTGATGGATAGCACTGAATGAACAGGTTAGAAGAATATGCTTTAGATTTGCACAATTCAAGCTCATCATTTTGTTGACAAAAGAATCTCAGGCAATGCCAGCAGCTCCAGGAGGAAGAAAAGACGGATGTGAGCTCGCTGAGACAGTCGGCTCACTCCGTGACTTTGAGAAGTTCTACAAGACATCCTCTAGTCAGGCTCTGTAGTGAGCTGAATGTGAACGATTGAAGGCAGACAGAGATATCATCCATCAACCACTTCACCTGGGCCTAATGGCTTGCCACCGACCGGCATGTTTGATGTGTGTGCATCGCATATCCACCTACTCTTTTTATGTTGGAATAGCAGCAGTCAGCACAGTGTCAAGGCTCACAAATAGCTTTTCTAATCCACTTGTTTGTTGGAAGTTCTTTCAAACTCCCCCCAACCCAAGCCAAAAATGTACTTAAAGACAAAAGTTCCCTTCCACTCCCTTCTGCCTCACCTCACCAGCAGCCGTTGCTTGTTCTGACTGCGTTTCTGCAGCACAGAGGTAGAAGAAGACAAAAAGGTACACCGGGAAACGTCAGATAATGAGATGTCATGCAGGGCAGGCCATAATTGTTAATTACATTTGTTCCAGCGCTGTTGGATTGCAGCCATAATGCTTTCAGGAATATAAAGTGATGTCCTCAACATGTTCCAGGTTCAGCCTTTTAAATGGCTCAGAGCGCTAAGTCCTGGAACTCGATGAGCATGCTGGCGTGCGCCTCCAATGTACAGACAGCACAGACATGGCCACCCAAGGACCAAAGCAGGATGGATGCAGCCTCAGCAGTGCAGCCACATGAAACACCGGCGTTGTTATAATGGCTGCCAAAGCGCTGTCAGTACATTTCACACTTTCTGTACCAAAACTTCTAAAAGCAAGACCGTAAGCATTTAGGGATTTTTTTTGTTTTTTTTTTATGAAAAAGATTGATAACCCATGCAAAAAAAATAAATAAACAAAAAACAGCTAATTAGAACCGGCACTGCGCAGTGGAAATGTGGTTTGATTGACAGATTAATTGTCTTTCCCTCATCTCCACTTCAACTTGTGTTTCCGGGTCCCTGCAGGCAGTATTGGTCGCATTCTATTGTGTTTGAGCTCAAAAAGTCATTCTGCATGCGCTCCGTAACGCTGCAAGTTCTGCTTTCTCATCCCCTATAAATAATATAATGGTGCTTCTCGTAAGCGCTCTGAACACGTTTTAGTTCAATTCTAAAGAGAGACTTTATCCTACTTTCGTGTCACTCCCGATGTCTATTTTCAATTAGTGAGTAAACACAGACCCCTGGAGAATTAATGTGAATCTATTTAAATATTTAAATTCAGCAAATCTTCATACATTTACATCCTCTGAAATGCATCTACCTCTCCACTTGTACCCCCCCCCCCCCCCCCCCCACCCAACAAACCATCTGCTTGTCAGACATTTATAATTAGTTTTATGGTGCTCTTGGCAACCGGAGTGTGGTTGCACAATAATGACCATTTTATTGTTTTGTAATCTTTTGTTAATGTCAGTGTTGTTTCGTAGTTTGTCCGTTTGGAGCTTTGAGGAATTAGCAACAACCTGCTGTGTTTTGTCCTTCCGAATTATTTATCCTGCAAAGCTATAGCATAAAGGATGTGAGCGATGGAGAAGAGAATTAGAGTTTGTCGGGGTGCTCCCAAACATTCGGAGCTACATGCCGACATCCAAATTGTAAAACATTTGAATGCTCGTCAGGTTTTTTTTGTTTTTTTGTTTGCCACCTCTGTTAAAACCAACATTTCTGCACAGTTGGAGATAAAGATTATGCAATGGTAATGTTATTATCATTGTATAACACAATAGTAGAATTAGATTCAAGTTGTGGGATAGAACTTTTTCTAACTTGTGATATCCATTACCAAGAAAAACTGTAACAGAAAAATATATATATATATTATAGCAATTTCTCTTTCAACTACATTTTCACAGCGGTCGAATGTGCTCTTGTGTATGTAATAACGATCGCATTTGCTTTGCCTGTTCACTTTTGTTGCACAGAGATCAGAGATCATCTTTGCTTTCTTTAGATGCCCTTTAACTTTCAGAAGTTGAACAACAACACACAAGCAGTTGAATTTCATCTCAACTTGAAATACGACATGCCTTTATTCACTGACACTCTGACACTGACCTTCTCTGAGCATTCACTGCTGAGCTGACCAATGACTGGTAGTTAATGACTGTTTAGAGCTTGAAGTCCACAATAGCCGGTGCCATAAATTGCCCTGCAACGAATCCGTGGCAGCAACTTAGGGGTAAGTTCCTTCTTGCTGAGGCACACATTGCATTCCTTAAAGGAGCTGCTTCTATCTTTCCACTCTCATTACGGCTGAGACTTCAGCGGGTTAGCTAATAAAGACTAGAGATTGTATTACATATTCATTAATTTCATCTGATAACAGCTCCTTAAAGCTATTGGATGTTAGAAAGTATCAGTAATGGAATGAAATAAATCCGGTGCCACTTCTTTGTATTAACTGGCATTTCCAGGTTATTCTCTATCGTGCTGTCATTTTTCTCTTAAGGTCTCAAATCATCAAACTCTTTCAGGTGGAGGAAACAAAGCCAAAGTCTCCCAATTCATATTTGTGAGACGTGCCTTTATTTCCCTCTGCTCAGCCGTCCCCCGGGGGAAACACAAGTCAATACTCTCCCTGCGTCTCCCACTGTGCTGTTTGTTTTAACGGCTTTTAAGTTGACTGATGCTTGGAATTGGCTTTCTCGGGCCTTAAATATGTTTGTCTGAAAGGTCGCTGAAGCCAAGCTGCAGTCCCTGTCACAGCCCAATCCACTTACGCAGGACCCCAATAGGCTATCGTGTTTAGCAGCACGCATTAAACTGGAGTAACGAATTTGATTAAATAGATAGCTTGAACGAAAGATGAAATGGGAAAACCTGACAGAGGACAGGAGCGACTCCAGCCAGTATCGACAGACGACAAACCTCCGCCTGATCCTTTGGATGGAAGATTCTCCACTGATGATTCAGCAAATCAAATGAATTGTTCCTTAACATTTCAGCTTCATATGTCAGAAACTGCATTGTCTGGAAAGGATCTCCTGTTGGTTTCAGGTGAACGGTCAATGGCAGCTACTAAGCAGAAGTTATCTTTGGATCCTTAGCGAGGGAGATCTGAGCTGCGGCGTGGGGCCGTGGCCAAGGACGTTGAGCCGTTCAGTAAATGACTGCGATCGGTCTGGCCTACCAACATGGATGGATGGACATATTTAGCGACAAGACGTTAAGTTTGATTGTTTTTAAACAGTGAATATGAATGAATGTTTACTGGACCTTGAGCTAAATACTTGCTGTGGATCCTTAGCAGCCTTCTGTGATGCTGATTATCCATTTACGATCCCTCACACAGACTGGTTAGCCTGGAAGGTCAGGATTACATTTATGTGTTCTTTTTCTGGTGAACAGAATTTGTTAGGTCAACTTCCATATAATTTTCCCCCCAATTACCCCAAGTCAAATTTGCCCCCCCCCCCCCGGGCTCCCAAACCCTTAGCCTAGATGTCACAGCATTACAAATTTACTCTGGCTAATGATCTGTGCTGAGAAGAGAGTGAGGGCGCAGCAAACTCTTTATTTAACACGTGGAGAATGATGATTTGCTCTCAGAGGGGGGTTCTGGTGAGGGATGGACATCTCAGTCTGAGTCCATTAATAGGGCCGGCCGGATGTTTATCTCCCCCCACCCGCCCCATCTATTACTACCTTCCCAATCTAGAACTCACAAGGCAGCAAACGCATGCACAAATGAACACATACTTCTGCTCATTATGTCAGATATCAGATGGTGAAACAAATGCTGTCAAGTCGTATGGTGAAGCTTGACTGCATTCCCTCCCACGTCTTCCACGAACGTGTGGGTCTCAGGGCCACACACTCTCACATCATTACGCTGAGGTTCACAGCATCGCTGCTTCCCATCCTGAACCAGACCAGAGCCGAGCCAATTAGCCCGTCATCCCTGTTCCCTTGTCTCCGAGGCAGCTGTGATTATTTTCTTCCATGTCATTTCTCAAATGGTTTACGCATTTGCAAGTACATTTCTGTCTAAATTAATCGGTAGTGTTATTTCGTCATCTGATTAAATGAAAAAGACTCTAATCATTAAAATTAAAATTATTACTGTCACAAAATCACAAAATCTTACCTGCCGAAGCCTATTTGTTTTTTTTTTTGATTGTGTCCTTGATTCTCACCATCAGATATCCTTTTCCCATCTCGTCAATGAGATCAAACGTAGGTTTTGTAAGGGGGGGGGGCGTCTTTTTGCACCCAAAAGCAGCACTGTCTGGCAGGTAATTTGGTAAAGACTGTTATTATTTCACACACAGAAATCAGGAAGACAGAATCCAGGTATGAATAGGCAAGGCTCGTGGTCAGAGAAGTCTAAATATTCAGGACGGGTGGCGCAGAGATAGGCAGAGTCAACACCGGGAAGGCAGTCCTAAATGCTGGAAAGACAAACATGAAGCACGATGAACAATCTGTCAGAGAGCGTATGTTGGAGAGCAGCATAAATGGAGGGCTGATTGGGGACCAGGGGCAGCTGCAGCAACAGGTGAGTGGAGTTTGGCCTGATGAGGAGAGAGTGGCTGGCAAACATGTGAGGAGGGGCAGGTGGAAAAGTACTGGGATGACATGAATGACATGGGGAAAGGGCAGAAGAGCAACAGCCAATAGACGCTGCTGGAGGCGAAATTCATTTCGTTAAAGGGTGGAAACTAATGCAAGACAAATACAACTATAATAACGCTCTTGTTTCACAGTAATCCACACACTCAGGACTTATTTGTAATACACATTGCTGCTAAATGCATATCCAAGAACTGCAAAAGAAGCTTAATGGCATATTAATGCACAGTCTTGGCCATTATGCATGAGCCATTTCAAGCTAAGCTACCATGTAAGCCTGTCAAGCCACGGTCTTCCAAATTTCAGAGTTTCTTATTTTTCAGAATAGTTTATTCTTCTAAAATCGGCAATTAATTCTGCAGCATTAATCACAGACCGACCTACAGATGACCTCTACCCCTCTGTTGCTGATGGTGTGTGTTTGTATACCCCATAGGAGGTGTGTAATAAATGCACACGCAAGTGGGGGGGGGGGGGGATTCGTCTCTTGTGAGTATTCAAGCTGGCTTGTGATTTTTCCAGATACCACCGGACCACGATGAAGAAAAAAGCGACCAAAGTATATTCAAAGGTTGTATAAATCAGTGCGGACAGAAGTTCAAGCTACAAAGGGTCACTCTTCAAAGAGCCTTTGCCAGCAAGCGCAGTGACTAAAATTAACCCTTAATCGATCTTCTAAATGTGGCTAATGTGACGTTGACATAGCGGCAATGAAATCATCTGCAGGAACATTAGCAAAGCAGCAACAAGACCTGCAGACAAAAGCACACTGCAGCAGTGAACGGCATTGAACTGCTGCAGTGTGCTTTTGTGGGTTCAGCTCAACCCTGCTCAATTCTAAAAATACTTTTTTAAAGGTACTTTAAAGTACTATTACACTGGGAAAATGCATCACGGTCACATTTTTACCAGTGACATCAGGCTGCTAGATGAGGTCAGAACATACTTGCTCCAAGGTATTTCTGTGAGAAGCTTTTGGGAAACTCACGATCTATCATGCACCATTAACATGTGACACATGGAAACCATCGACCAATCATCCCTCGTCATAAATCACTTTGTCTCACGAAACAATACAATTTCTGCAAAACTCATTCCCACATGGTAGCAAAGAAATCAAAGCACGCAAGTCACACCTTTGCAGGAAAGTGGCCAAGGGCCCGCATGTGTTTAGTGTTGCCGCCTTTAACATGAAAAGTGAATTCTTTCCGTAAATGCACCTGGTTGCCATGATTTTCATTTTTCCCTGTCAAACCTCTGGAATCAAAGACAGGATGTCAGAGGAAACAAGCACATTATCTGCATCGTATTAGTCTCTCTGTAAAACATTTAAAACAGGCACTGAGAGTTGCAGACAAACCACTGTTTGTCACAAAGTGCCTACAATTGTTTCTGTTTTTTTAAACTGTAGTGCATGAACCCATGTTAGTCACGATGGGCTGGTCTGTGTGTGTGCGCTGGCTCCGACCTTAATCAGCTAGGATTGTAACTAGTGGCTGTAATGGTGCTCTTTTTCCCCCAGCGGGACAACGCAAGTAGAATCAGGCAAAATTCAGTCACTCCTCAGGCAGTCCCTCCCTTTCCTAGCTAGTGCATGTGAAACTGTTTGTATAAAAGGATCTACATTCAACTAGCCTTTTATCACCTAAAATAGTTTTATTTGATATGGACTTCAGATAATTAATTGTAATAGCAATTAAACGAATCAAATAAAATAAAATTCTAAAGAATATTGCGGCCTTAAAAGATTTTTTTTTTTTTTATACTCATACAATTTGGGACGCTGCAGACTGTAGTGGCATTGTGCTGGATTGACTGCTATTTTTTGTCTCCCCTGGGTGTGAAAACGGTGATGGACGATTCAAACAGTTTTGGAACAAGCATGAGAAACATGCGCGAACATGTCCCTTTGCAGATTTCTCCAATTTCGTCGATCACAAATGATCGCATTATTCATTGAACAAGACTCCTCTCTTTTAAAACATTCCTCCCTGAAGCTCTCCGAGTTTGCTTGCTCTTTGTGTATCAATAATCGCATCTTACTCTCCCGACCCTGCTTTCTGCCTGGGGCTAAAGGCACTGTGTGACTGATTCAGACTTTTTCAGACTTATGTTTCACTAAAAATTAAGGTTTCTACTAAATATTTAATACACTGTTCTATTTTGCAGTCAGCAAGCTGGCTTTTAACATTAAAAGTATATGGATTTGTTCTTTTTTTGAGCCCCCGGTGGCCCATTCTACAGTATTATAGTAGAGGATGTGAGTCTCACAAAAAGAAAAGCTTCACTTTCAGCTGAATTTCTTTCTTGCTTTAGACAAATTAAAGAGCACACGTGCACATATTTTGCACACACGCACACACTCGGTGCTTGTCAAATGAAGCACCGTTTCCATGGAAACTGGAGTCGAATAAAGCAATTCCTTAATCTCTTGATAAGTAGTACACATTGCGCTCTTGTCTGGCCAAAGACATTAACTTTCCAATATGATTTCAGACTCAGTACATGAAATATATGGAGCCACTTCATTCTATTACCCAGAGTTATACATGGCGACATCTGGGACAGCTCTCCAATGAGTTGTACTTGAGGTTAATTAAAATGTAATGGTCAAGTCTGTATTTGTAATGGAACTGACAGAAGATCCTAATTCATTCATATCGATTAGGGATTAAACCACCGGCCCGTGTGACCAGAAGTCTGAGATGACGATATGGACGTATTATCCTTGAATCAGCGCCGATGATGTCCCTTGTTCCGATTGGGAAGTGGACGGAAATCTAAGGAAGCAACAAAAGCTTGTTGAAACGTATTCGCTTTTATTGGACAAAAGAATGTGCTCTCGGATCTCTGCAATCGAGTTCGAATTGAATTGAAATCTGGAACACAAAGAGAAACACTAAAAGAAAAATATTATAATGTGTGCACAACCCTTGCAGCACTGCGCCTATTCCATTTCTAAAAGTAAAGAATTTTGCAACACAATGAAACCTTTAGTCCAAGACAATCAAAGAACCTGCATAACATTATTGCTTATAAATCAATACTATAACCTACAGTAACAAGTGTTGAATCATTTGTGTGATATACTGTATGTAATTAGAATCTTTGTGATTGCAAATGTTTTCTTTAAACTAAACTCCAGGCCTGTATTTGAGTGTATACTGTAATAAAACAAAACAGGGACTGTGTGTATGATATCCTGAAGAAACAAAACATAAAATCAGACTAGAAAAGCACTCGGAGAGCACAGACCTCCACCGAGCACCTCAGTCCCCCTATGTGGTGATTTACACCAGAAATAATGGCCCTGCATTTATTTTATCTATATTTTTAGATTCCTTACCCATGAAAACAAGCCTTTATAATTGGATTCACATTGATATCATTATTAGTTTGGAAGATATTCACAAAAATCAGACTTTCAGTAATGGCGGATTCTTCTGGATCTTTAGGTCCAGAGCTTTCGAAGATACACTGCTAATTCCACAGTGGCTTGGTAAACGCCAGCAGAAACAGAACCTCCAGAGATATTATTCAAAGGGTCCAAAAACAAAATCGTTTTGTTGTGCAAATGTACTGGTTTCAACTGGATCTGCTTCACGTTTATTCACAAAGATCAGACACATTCTGGCGTAGTACCTTCGTCACACCTTCATCATCATCTTTGCTTGTGAATGAAGTGAACAAGCCGTTTTAGGACGCTTCTTTCTGATCATGCTATAATACAAAAACCTCATAATATTAACCTCCCTATATTAAATCTGCCTGTATAATTCCATGACTGATTTGATTTCTGTCGCTCGTCTCATGAGGAGGAAACAGATGTAATTTTCTGCTTCGTATTGGTGCACCAAAAGACAAGCCTTGACTGATATGCCTGTTCCAGGTTCTTGCTCTCCCACTGAAAGTACTGCGTTTGCCACCACTGTCCCCCCGAGGCAGCGCTGTGATGCGGATCAAGTGAAGAATTATCACTGTGGAAAAAGATGGGCACCTGCCACCGTACCTGGATTGCATTGCATTTTTTTCCCCACTCTGGGGTATTATCCTGCATTAAAAGATAGGAGAGGAAGCATTTCTTTCTCTGAACCTCATTTCCAGAACTGTATTTTATTTATTTTTTACATTTAGGTTTCACACAAGACTTTATTAGGTCTTTACACTTTTTCACCTTTTCTCCAAAGTAACCTTCTAAACTTCTATATTGCAAAAATTTTTTATCATATAGCACAATGCTTTAACTTTAGATGCTAATATCAATTCTCCACTAAATGCTATGCCTCATTCCCCAAAGGCAGAAGAGAAAAGATCATTTGTTTCAAAAAAAACTCTGCTGAACAAATTTTCTTTGAACAAATGAAAGCTGACACCACTGTGAAAAAATAATATATATATATATTTGCTGACATCGTGGTGAGCAGATCTCTTGCGATATCATTTCCCTAAATCCAATCTCTTCAATCAAAGTTAGAAAATATCATAATGTAACAAAAACTTTACTTCTATCATGCAGAAATGACCAAACATGTGCCAACATTTGCATTGAACTCGAAGCTGAAGGGAAAGAAAAGAAAAGAAGCATTTTATTTGAGTTAAAAATGCTGACAGTTATTAACAAATGTGACGATAGACCTTCCAGTTTCAAACAAATCAAATACAATCATGAAATGAACACGTCTGCAGGCGTAAGGACTGATCTCTGCACAGGGGAGGAAGCACTTGACTCTTATAAGGAGCTCACTTTCAGATGAGACATATGGGAGGTCTTAGCGATGTAAATTAATGAACAGCTGTTGCAGACTAAACTTTTTAACAGTCTGTTCAGGCGCCTATTCTGTTCTACACACACACAATCCTTCACACTGCTTACGGTGCGTCTTTATGTGATGCTGCATTCAGCATATTTTAAGCTGATAAACTCAAAGGGTCCATTTATACACACGCTCGCGAATGTTTCCAAATTGTCTTGCATTGACTAATATAAACATGAAAAAATAATAAATAATAATAATAAAACACACACACACATTTATATTGAGATGGAGGTAAAAGGAACTTCTAATCTTGAGAAAATTGATAAACAAAATGCATAAACGTCCACAAGGTTGTAAAGCTGTAAGTGGTACTTTTGTCAGGTAAATTACATTCAAGTCGTCAGATGTCCTCGTGGAATAATTATATTTTCATCTAAATGAAACTATTTTATCGTTGCTTCATAATAACATTAGTTGCAAAGCCTAAAATTGAAATGTCAACTTAACAAGTTGAGCATACTGCTATCTGTTCTTATTCTAAAGGAAAATATTATTTCCAGGGAAAATGATCATACAGCACGCAGCAACACAAAAGACGCACAGGAGTACAACGCAAGATGATGAACAACCAGCGGCTGGTTTCTAAAAGAGCAGCGCCCGCAAACATCGAGACACAAGGTTGAGATAACCATGTGAAAAATATATCAGACGACCACGGCCACTCCTTTTGCTACAAAATGGTTTGTCCTTTTTTGCCTCTTAGAAACAGAAAAGACATTTCATATTAATAAAGACATAAAGACCATCACCCAGAGGCTTATAGAAGGAAGACTGTAGGAATGGTGTGAGTTATTTGAAACATGTAAAAATACAGGCACAAATGTAGATGATGGATAGATAGATAGATAGAAATATAGATAGACAGTGTCTGTTTACCACTGAGAAACTTGGAGATGGAATATGTTTTTTTTTTTTGCATTTGGCATTGCTGAGCTGATGCCGATTAGAAAAGTCCATTAATTCACATGATTGCCAGAAGATATGAGAAAAAAATGTTTTTTCCGAGACTGAAGATGTTTAGTGGGATTAAAGGACAAGAGGCACATTTGCAGTAAGCCAATGAACCGGTGCACACGGCAATAACGACAAAAAAAACAGAGCCATGGCTCGAGCTGCCTTCTTCGTTGATGTTGCTGTTTTGGCTTCCTCAGTCAACAGATTTGAACTCCAAACAGAATACATGGACACAAATCAAGGCACAACTATTTGGCAGAAAATGTGGGGGCACTGACCAGTTGTGGGAAGGAGAGAGACAAATGAAATAACATTAATAATAATGATAAATACAAATAAATAAAGACGGCTGTTTTCTGGAGAAAAATAATGAAAGTGTGCGCTGAACCTGTACGTGTTAATATTAGAGCAGTTACATAGAATGTGTGTGGCCTCCATGCCATGATAATTCCATGATCTGCTGTACAGGAGTGTCACAGTAAAAGCACACGTGGATATGGCTCTCCGTACTTTGATCCATCCGTACAGTTTCTATCCTTCAAATATCTCACAGACAGAAATGTATGTTAAATTGATATGTTTTCTCTTGCCACCATTTGGTTGACAGAATGGTTCCCATCAATCACAATTAAGGGAATATTTCTATAGCGATGGATGCTGTGCATGCCTCAAGGCACACGTTATGCTTTTAAGGCCTCTCTCATTCCTCCTCTTTTACCTGGAAATGTTTCCATATTTGCAACACAGAGACAATAATGCAGAATTAAAACGCTACACTGTTACTCAAGCAGAATGTGCCACATGATGATAGTCAATATCCTTGCAATAAAGTAGTAAATAGCTAGCATCAATATATATATATGTGTGTGGAATATTCTGTTTGGTTCTTGAATTATGCCATATATTATGTTAAAATATCCGAATGCGGCTTTGATACACTCTTGTCTCGAGGTCTCTTCCTCTGAAAAGCTTTCTAAATCGCCTCAAGCACAGATGAATTTGACATTTTCTTCAGCATGTAGCAGAGGAAATGAAACAATGCACTGCTTTCCTCTTTTATTTGAGTGCATGTACAGCACAGCACCAGCCTGTGCAGACTCTGTGAATGCGTGTAGTTCATCAAAAAATAAGGCACTGATGTGAGACAAAGGAAAAATGTTTTATTAACCTTGTTGACAACTACATTGATGGAAACCTGGATACTTTTAACCTGTGTTTCCCGGTAATGGTCCCTGAATAGCTTTATTCTTTTGGAAATTCTGTCAAATGCCGTTTCCTTAGCAGGAGGTGATGCTGCTTGGAGAATAAAGTTAGCCGTTGCATCAATTGGTTGATTTTGGGATTCGGCCAACTTTTCTGTCACTGCTGACGTAAAAGAGAATAAAAAAAGACTTCATGTTGATGGAAATCCTGAAGATTCCCCAGACTTTTTTCAGAGCACGTAATAAGTTCAAGCACAAGTTAGTAGGAATTTACACTTCCATGATTGATTGAACGGCCTTTGACAGTAAATTAGCACCGGAGGAACGACAGCGGAGGCCACACCAGTGCACGAGGAACTCAGATTGTGTCAAAGATGGTTTCCATGATGCTTTAATTATTGATGTTCAGCGATCAAAAGGTGAGTTACAGACGGAAGATGTGCACTTCTGCATACGTAAAAAAGCTCACAGGGAAGCATCAGCAGCTCTCTGTGTTCCACAGACGACTGGATGATGAGTCACAAAGTCACATTAATGACAAGGATTTTTCATGTTGCAAAATACTCTTCAAACCTTTAATGTTTTTTTTTTATGATCAGAGCTGTGTGTCGTGAACACATGAAAACATGTTTGGTGTAATAAAAGCAATCAATAACGGTGCGCCAAATCCAATGACGCATTGATCATTGGCCAATCAACTAAGGCACAGATGCTCGTCATCAAAAATCCAGATTGTAAAGAGATGTGGTTGGTTGAACATCAATCAGCTTTTTAATTGATTATTTCATATCCATTGATTATATGAACATTATGTGACCTTTTCTACTTTGCTAATGTGAGTCGCGTGTGCCGCTAACATCTGCAACAATGCATCACTGCTGGCCGTAAGGCCGAGGTTGCCGAGTTCCCCAGACAGAAAATGTGAGGACAGTGATTTTATTTAACAGCTCATTTAGCATTCGTGTCTAGTACCTTTAGCCCAGGCCCCCAATGGCCTGTATCCCCGCAGGATTAGTCAGAGGATGAAGGAAAATGCAAATGTCATGGAAAAAAAGGCACCAGCTTCTGGTTTCTTCTAGTTTTTATACTCAATGTGTCATCGCTTCAAACAAAATGTAACAAAATGTAACAAAGGCAACCCAAGTAAATAAATAAAATCCCTTTTTCAAATTATAATTTAAGGCAATATAATAATCCATTTCCTTAATAACAAATATGAAATGGGGAGAAATTGTGTCCCACTGGCTTCAGAGAAATGCTTTAGAACATTGCATAACATTGGAGGGCATGTCTGGGGAATATTCTCAGTCTTCCGGGTCATGGCAGATCTCTGCGTTAAATATGGACACCTGAACTTGTAGGAAAAGCTTGAAGAACTAAAGAAGCCTCTTGGATGAGAGGTGAGAAGTCTTCAAGCCTGTCCTGTAAGTCCCGTTGGCGGGTACGTGACGTGAGCATCAACCGCTCATTTCTGGTCCCATCACAGCATTAATAGGGTTAAGATCCACGTTTTGGCTGTGTCACCCCACGACTTTATTATAATTCCCTTTGAGCGATTCCAAGGTGGACTTACTCTCGCTCTGTTTGGCATAATTGTCTCGACCCAGTTACGCCTGAGCCTCAACTCACAGGCTGACAACCCGACTTTCCCCTTTCTTTCCCGGTCTGAGCAATATTCAAGTTTCTTAATGAGGACAAGTCCCCCTGACCACAGTGCAGAAATGCATGTATTGGGTTCATGCCAGATGTGCTGAGACCGAAGTCCGTGTCAAAATATTTAAACCTTGAACTTATTCACTATCCAATCTCTGAGGATCATTATGGCAATACTCCAGATTAGCCGTAACAATTTTTGGGGAGTTCTAAACGACAGCCTTTATTGAAGCGAGAGAGTGTCTTGATCTTTAGTAACTTCCTGAATGGACATTCACCATGCCCTTGGAGGAATTTTGGAAAGGTTAGACTCTTCTGGGAATGCTCACTGCTGTTCCGTAGCCATATCTTCTGCTTATGTAGACGCTGTGTCTTATCCTGGAATCCCACAGAAGTGCCTTTATAATCAGGCCTTGGTATGTCCAGTCCAGCTGCAAGCAGTTATTAACACAGACACAGAAAATCCCCTAAAGCTTACCTCAGGCACACAAACAGTGAGTTGAGTTGGTGTAGCTGAAATACCTTTATTGATTAGGGCATAGCTATGTAGATAACAAACATCACAAAGTGCGTGACATTGATCTACAACCTTGGATTAGGTGGTGGCCTCGAAGCAAACGCAGTTAATTTTTTTTTAATGCATTAGTAATGCAGTCTGGTCGTTTTTGTAGATTTAGTTACTACACGGGGAAATAATTTCTACGGCTTGAGATTTAGGCATTGGATAAGCCTTAGACGATGTTTTTAATCTGACCCACTGCGTTAAATCAAGCTGCCTGCTGAAGGGAGTCAGGAGCAGGTCAGCCGCACCATCATGTATAATGCTGTTTTGTTTTATATGAATGAAATGGTGGGCGTGCACGGAGCTGTCATAACACTAACACGAGCAATAACAGGAAGTGAGCTAGTCATTTTTATGACTGTCATTTCCATAATGATGTCACTTTCAATGCAACATTTGTCTGTAATGAGATCCTTTCATTCGTCTTACAAGACATCCAGTCACTGTCAGATTGTGTCAGTAGTAGTTGCCTTTCTTCAACTATAGGTGTGTGTGTGTGTGTGTGTACATACATATATACAGTTTTACTACAATATAATAACATGTCGACTATTTTTAATTATTTTCTGACTGACTTTTAATGAAGAATACCTAATATGAGGCATCATCTTATATAATTTCTTGTGCCTTTTATAAAATAACATTAAATACAACCATCCTTTGAGCATGGCGCTTGGTAAAGTTGACGATGTGTGATGGATGGCGAGGCTCTGAGGGAAGAGCGTTTCCCCGTCAGGATGATGAGGCGCCAGGCGGTAGTGATGCAGCTTTACTTTGTCTGACCTGGCTCGGTTCACTTTTAGTTCATCCTTCTTGGAATGCCTTCAGTGTGCTGAGTCACAGTAACTCTCCATGCCGTAAAGCAAGATGCCTTAAAGTCACAATTAGCTCCATGAATCCCTCCCCGACTCTGATCAGCGTCAGGAGATTCACCTCCGTCATCCAGCACACCGACCTGGTGAGGATCTCGAACTGAATCACACTTTCTCCCGCCATCTAGCAGTGACGTGATATTTGACTGCGAGCCTATCTTAATGTAGTGCAGCACTGTGGTATCACTACTAGTACATTGAAAAGTAGCAGAGAAGTTCTTTTCATTTACTTCTGATTTGTTTCAGAACTGATTTAAGATTTTTACTGATAACTTTTAACGGCTATTCTGTTCAGACTCCCAAATATATCGCAGATCTCCTAAAACCATATTAACCGAGCTCTATCGGGATTCAAGTACTTTGAAGTAATTTGTCTGAGGACATCAAAATGGCTAATTTATGATTATTATTATTATCCTCACAGGGTTTTCCAGGTATATTGCAGGTAGAAGATGACATCCTTCACACTGACCAGTGTGTCCAGGTACCAGGTGTCTGAGGCGCCACACAACCGTCTTCTCAGACGATCATGATGCTTGGCATTAAATCCTCATGTCTGGAGTGTTTGGGGACACCGGAACATCCCATCTTCCAGATCCTGAGCTCCTTTTTCATCATGAAGGAGAGCTCAAGATGCCTGAACGCTGGCGGCAAAGCCCGCCTTGAGCAGCTTCCAGTTGACGTTGCCCGGTTGCCTTTATTGGTCCTGAAGAGTTGGGTGTGTCGCATTGAGCGATTGCTCCGTGGGTTCAGCATAATTTCATCCACCATGGGAATATGAGGAAGCACTGCTTTATGAATTATTACTATATCAGATTGTGTATGTGTGTATGGAAAGGTTGCTTTTAAACACTTGGCTTAAATGTGTCTGAGACCCCCCCAAGGTTTAATATAATCACAGGTTTAATATAACACTCTCCAGTTGCACTGACATCATCTGTTTGATATCGTATCCTACTATTCTTGCAAATGGGCCGTGAAATTAATACACACTCATTATGTACGAAATACATTTCTGTTTCTCTTTCTAAACCAAACGCTGCGCTTCAGAGCACAACGATGTTTTCTCAATGAAATCTGAAATTGCTGGGATCAAATGCACAAAAAGCAAAGTGTCAAAACAACTTCAGTAAACTTTCATCACACAGATGAGATTACTGGATTGCCTCTTTGCATGGACAACAAATTGATATGCCCACACATACTCATTCATATGCACCCCTCCATGCAGACACAGTCAGGGAATCAACAAAGCCCAACATTCCAAATTACATCTCTGTTCTCCTAATCTTCCTTCCCGTTATCTGGCTGAGAAGGAGTGAAAGTCTATGGCTATCCTTCGCTTCTGTGGTGCTGCGCACATGCAATTGCAAACACAAGCGTATGGGGGGGGGTCCATAATTCCAATTCCATTAGGAGTGACTCCTCCAGGGCATTGTCTGTCAGGCAATCAATTACCAGTGGCCACTAATAGCCTCCACACAATGTATTACCTTCTGTAATTACCCAAACCGGCACACGGCGAGAATCATACAGAATGCAACAGTTTCCTTTGGATCGCGGGGGAAACACAGGAGGAGCCAGCAGTACGTGTTGGTGTGTGATGTGTGAAACTTGTCACCAGTTTCTTGCTTTGTTCAAGCTTTTTCTGTTCAATTTTACAAAAATGTCACTGAAGAGAATGGTGCTTTCATTTTTATTTAAACAACGATTCTAGTTTTGGCAAGCCAAGCAATGCTGTCCCCTTTGTGCCACCGTGTTTGTGAAGTGGTAGATCTTAACCGATGCAGATATAATTTTAGAGGTGGGTTGAGTAGGGATGATAATAACGTTAACTAGAAAAGCACTCAGAGAGCGCAAACCTCCGCCGTGCAGCTCATTCCCCCTTATAATTGGATTTACATCGTCCACATGGTGATCTGGATCATCATCAAAAAGTTCTAAATTGTTCTTGGTGTCTTTATAAACCAACCATGAAAAGTAAAAGTGAATCGGAGATTATGTGTATTTTTTACAGATTTTTGAAATGGGGTTTTCAATTTTAAAATGTAATATTTTTTCCTGACCTCGTTCTGGATCCGATCCAGATGAAATTCGGTAGTGAGAGAGAGGCCCCCACCCTACATGGCTGTCAAATTATATAAACATTAGTCAATAATCAACTGAGATATTGAGGAATACATTTTGAAGCGCCATTAACTGCAATGTTACTGAACATTTCAAAGTGATCCATAATCTAGGATCTCTTCTGGATCATCGCCAAAATGTAATCATCCATTCCTGGTAACATTCCCAACATTTTCTGAAAATTTCATCCAGATCTAGACGGATCTGGGTTATATTGATAAATTCAGAAAGTTGTGTATTTAAAGTTGTCTTGAAAATGAACTGAAGGCAAGTTAGGACAGTGAGAATGAAATAAACTGTAGCGGTTCCCACGGTTCTCACCGGCCGTCTGATAAATGAAGCACACTGTGGGAGGTATATTAATCACTAATCACTCAGGGTTGCTGTAGCAACACCCGAGCACAAAATCCTCCTTTGCTTTCATACTGAGCCCAACCTGGCTAGTTTTTATAAGGCTAAGGGTCGGGGCTTCAGCAACACAAGGCAGAGTGCTTTTTATTGATAGAGTGCTCAAAGGATGATTGTAGATTGTGTGTGTGTGTGTGTGTGTGTGTGTGTGTGCGCGCGCACCTCAGTGTGTTTAAAGTTCATCCTGTGCCTCAGGTTTTTGGAGCTTAAACCCCCCCCCCCCCCCCCCCCCCCTCCTTCTCCACATACTGGCAGACTCCCTTGTCAGATGCACGCGATCCTTCCTGGCAGATACCACACATTGTGCCGCACCTTCAGTTCGTGAAGTGAGAGCTATGAGATAAATGGTGCGGTAACAGCTAACTGCCCATTTAGCATTCATGCAAAGGGGTTGAGCTGCTCCGGGGACAGAACCACACCACCCGCCTCCGGATGATGCTGAAGCATTTGAGCACAACGTTGTTGGAAGTACGGTGACTTTTGTGAAAGCGTTAAACTTCCTGATGCAGAAACTCCACCCACTGATCATCTGTCATAGTAACACGGTTATGAGTGGATCCAAGCCCACTTTTATTTGTGGTATAAAACATTCGCAGCTGCTGAGGGTGATCAAAAAAATACCAACTTTTTCCCCTTCTCTTGCTTTGTCTGGAGGGAGGACCTTTACTTCTCTCTTTTCTTTTCTTTTGGCTGCCTGAGCGTGGGCTCTATGTGGGCTCTATGTGGGGGGACTTTTCCAAACTGATCCCTGTTTTCGTTCCAATTGGTCGCCACTTTTCTTGACAACTGAAGCAGACTGCAGACAGAGCGAGATAAAGGGTGGGTTGAGATTGACGCAAAAGCATGGCAGCCTGCCTCTTGCCCTTTGTACAGGCTTTGCTCGCAGTCTAAGCCTCCCCCCCTTAAAGCCCCTCGCCCCCTAGCCTTACCAGAATAGGGTTTATCATCTGTGATAAAGTACCCATGGTCTGGGAGGAATGAGCCCTGGATGTTTATTACATTAGGTCAGAGAAAATCCCACAGACTACGTCATCGCCACGGGGCAACAGGATGGTGAGTAGAGAGCAGTGTTACTTCTTCACCTTCGGTCTCTGCTCGTCTGTTCTTTTCTGCACACGCTTTATCAGAAAGCTTCTTTTTGAACATAAAATAAGCCGTTATATATTGTGCGTCTTGCTACCATGCATTGCTCAGTCGGCTTTTTGTGTTTTTGTAACACTGTAGCGCAGCCGGAATGAGAACTTTGACCGGATGAACCGGATGAGCCGACAGATGAAGGACATTGTGTCTCAGCTTAAGTCTCATGTTGTACAAAATTCTGTGGATTTGTGCATCAGATGTAGATCCCGGAGCCTCAACTTCAACCGAACAGGAGTACTTTTTCACCTCCTCGCTCCCCTTCTCACCTGATTGTCAATCGCCCCCTCTTCATGAGGTCAGCTCCACTCACCTGTCGCTGCAGCTGCCTCTGGTCATCAATCAACCCTCCTCTTACACCTCAATCATTCGGCCTCTGCCAGATTGTTCATTTCCCCTTATGCGGAGCGGGACTGTCCAGCGTTTTGTGTTTATCTTCTGGACATTGGCCTTGTCTGTCCCCATCCTGGATTTTGCTTTGGATTTCTGTCCTACATGTCTTTTTGGCTGAGGACTCAATCTGCTTCGCATCTGTTACCTCTAACGCTCGTGATGAGTACTGCAATAAAAGAACATTGTGGACCTCGTCGCTTTTGGATCCACCCAAGTACAGCCATTACACGAGTTGTAGGAAATTTATTTTACAATACAGATCATAACAAGAGCTCCAAAAAGCCCTCTTGGTACCATGACCTATAAACTGGGCAGTCAGCCATGTATGAATTTATTGCTATTTGGAGACTGTTTAGACCCATTTCAACCACATGCATATATTCAGTTGCAGACTAACCTGCTGGGAAGAGGAAGTAAGCTTTATGTGACAGATGTGATGTGAGTTATTTAATACATGCCAACTCATACGTCTTTCCTACAGGAATTCATTGGACTATAGGGGGAAACCCTCTTGTAGCAAGGAAAAGGCTGATTTTAGCCACGATTGCTTCACACAGGTTGGTCTAATGATTATGACGGCCCACTCCCATGCATCATAATAATAATTTAAGGTGAAGATTTTTTTCTTACACATTTTGGACAAACTCAATTTTCATGCTAAATAGATATGACATAAATGCCCCATTGGAATGAATTTATTTACAATTCGATGCTAAAATAACTACCAGTTGAGCAGATCTATGAAAAGAGTGACTGATGACACTTTTATTTTCCATATTTTTATGTCCATATATTAATCTCCGTCTTCCTCGCTACTGTAAAATGAAATATTAGAATTTTAAATGTGGTTTTAAATAAGCTCTGCTTCAATACTCGGATGGCTTTACTCAGACTTGCATTGTTCAGGTGTCTCAGAAAGCATCAGCTGCCAACTCACCTGAGGCCCGCAATTAGCGTTGAGCAGCTGCTAAGCTTTCTGTGCCATAACAACTTCACACTCTGTCGACACAGACTGCCAAGCCTTGCAAAATCAGCCTGTCTTCTTTCGTTCCCTCTCAGTCTATCACACTTTGTCCTGGATTTGCAAATGAATGCAAAGACGCAATACAACTTCTGCCTTTGTGCCGTGTACCAAACGGCAGCCTTCCTTCCTGGACTGAGCCAGATATTAAAGCCGCGCTCATTCATCTTCATCAGCGCGCCGGCGGATGGGAACAGTACTTCATTTTCGACTGCTTGCTGACCCTCTGAAGAAAGCCGGCGGGCACAGCAACACAGGCCAGTGCAGCATCAATGACTGTAGTGGCAGCCATTAATGAGAAACACTGCCCGTGTTTGATAGGATTCATAGGGAATTCTGCAGAGCTCCCATGCTGCGCAAGCAACACTGCGTTTCAATGATTATTAGGAAAGTCAGAGAAGGCACGGGCAGATGGTTGCTCTTGAGGCTTACCCAGTTCGGAATAACGCTCACAAATGAAACCATTTACCCTGAACCATCAGTCCTTTCAGCCACGAAACCGCCACCGATTTTTGAAAGGCACACAATGGCAAACGGTGGAGCTTTCATTATCTCTATTCTCCTGATGAATGCGAATCCACTTATGGAAACGTAGAGAATGATCATGTCCTAGATAGAGCAATATTCCAATAGCAAATATTCAATAATTTTTTATATCTTACCATGGGGGAAAAAAAGCACACAGATTCGGGATAGAGGTGAATTTTAAAATCCATTCATTCATTTTCCAGAGCGCTTAATCTGGAATCTGGGTCGCGGGCATTGCTGGAGCGATTCCCAGCAGTCTGAAGGGCGAGAGTCCGGGTACACCCTGATTGAGGAGCCAGTTCACAGCAGAATGTTTTTAAATCAGTGTAGATTGTCTACATGAGTTAACTGATTTGAGTGTAACTAATTACAGGAAATGGCAAAATAATTTGACTTTTAAATGTAATAGTTTAATAAGCACATGTAGAACAATAGCTTAATTAGTAAAATTCTAATCATACTCACACATTTAAGGGATTTTACTTATTAACATTGACAAGATTGAATCTAAGGAGGTCACGGGTTCGAATCCGACTTGTGGCCTTTCTCTAAGGAGTTTGCATGTTCTCCCCGTCTCTGCTTAGGTTCTCTCCGGGTTCTCCTGCTTCCTCCCACCACCAAAAACATGCATATTAGGTGAATTGGTGTCGCTAAATGTGTGTGTGGCTGATTGTCTGTCCGTGTTGCCCTGCGATGAACTGGCGGCTTGTCCAGGGTGTACCCCGCCTCTCGCCCATTGACTGCTCCAGCTTGTCCCGCGACCCGATAACGGACAAAGCGGTTGGAAAATGAATGAATGAAAGAATGAATGAATGATAGAACCTTCCGAGGAACATTGGGGTTTTTTTTAGCTCACAGTACTTTACAAATGTGTTATTTGTCTTTGTCAGTTGCATCATTCCTTCTTGACCTGCAAAGCCATTTAAAAACAGCCAGACACTGACAGTGACACCTCTCAAGCCACGTATCTCTCCTCCTTGCCTGTAAATGGGCTGCATAGACTCACTGTAGCATCACGTGCTGCAAGCTGATGCCTCATTTGTTCATTCATTTACTCCCCAAGGGTTTATTCGTGGAAGCAGCCGAATGCCTCACGAACATCCACGGAAAGCGAAGATGGGCGATTCAAGCACATTTTAATTACCGGTTGCCACAGGAGAAGGTGGCAGCATCAGATTATGGATAGAAGCTTGAGCAGAGCAGCAGCCGGTTCTATTCCAAGAAATGTTCACGTACGCGAAACGCTACATACACAATCCTATTTCCGAGGATACCGGCGCAAGCACACAATCATTTGTTTGCGCAGTATATTCAGTCACAGCATGTACACACACACACACACACACACACGTGTAAACCCCTGACACACTCACAAACACACCGAAACCTCATACCACATACGAACTTCAAGTACTCGGCCTCACCCGAGGTATTTGAGCAGGGAGTGTAGCTACAGCAGCATCTTGTGCTGTATAATCATACAGCAGGTGTGGCTGCATGAATCAATGTTCACGTAAATAAAAGGCGTGGAAGCACCTTCAAGGCAGCGCAGATAGAGGAACGCCAAAATGCGTTATGTACAGCTTGCCAAGGAAAAAGTCTTTCCTTGAAGGAGGCACAGATTCCGGTCACAGTGCCTCTCTGTGAAGGCGCATATCTCTGCTCAGGGAAAAGTGGTGCATTTGCTACTGTTCCAAAACAAACAGGGTAAATTTGACCAGCCGAGGCAGCGGCGCTGAGACGAGCCCGACAACAGCCGCGGGGGCCTGTAGCGACTACGGCGCTCTGCTAAATCAAGGAGCCCTTTGAAAAGCGTTGCCATTTTATTCCCAGCAAAGAAAGGAGGCCAGTGAGGAGGATTTCAGGTGGCGTCCACACCAGGAGGAAGACAAAAGCAAAGAAAGACTCCCTTCTTTGTTCTTTTTTTTTTTTTACGTACAAAAGGATGCAGCAGAAAAGCAAAATGCAACAATGAGCAGGATAGCTACAGGCAGAAAAGTGGACATGATTCATTGCTGTGAGTGTCTCACTAACCACTAAATGATCCCAGGTGAGCGCCGCCTGTTTTCATTTTGTCAGAGCCTTTATTTTGATTTTTTTCTTTATTCTAATAAACGGTTTCTCCAGGATATGCTCATGTGGGCTCTGAATGGCAGATAATTAACAGTATTTCTGTCTAAACTTGGCAGGCGAGAAAGAACACCTCGCTGTGTAGATCCGCCACGATGGACTCAACCCGCCGTATAAAAATCTGAGCGCGAGGAATCAGCAGTGAAAACTCAAAGCAAAGCGGGGTGCTAAATGTCTAAATCGATCATGCTTGTGCAAGCCAAAGCAGAGTTTGGATTGTCTTTCTGATCTTTTTTGTGATCACAGTCAGACATTCCTTTCTGGGAGGAATTATCTGTGTTAACACAAGTAAATCTTGCCCCAAGACAACAGAGATATTCAGCTCCAAACGGAGACAATGTTTCATCATTTACCTCCTCCAAACATCTGACCTCATTTTCGCATTATTGCCCAACGCATCATGCACAAGTTAATTTCCGCTACTTAAGAAACATCCATAATGATAACTTAAAATAAAATAAAAACTTTTTTCCACTTATTTGGCACACAAATATGGAGCCATAATGTTTTTTACATTACCGGTATATCTGATGTCGCACCGTCATGATTTGCATTTAGGAATATGAACATATTTCCATTTCATGATTATAAAATATTCTATGATTATTACCGGTCTCTGCTATCAAAATAAATAAAGGCATTTTTGTTGGACCTCCATTTAGCCAAGGCTTTTATCAAGTTCATGTTTTTTCAGGAGGAAACTGCAGTGAGGAAGCAGGAGAGAATGACCTTCTACTCTTTTTCTTTCTCTTTCTTTCTTTCTTTCTTTCTCTCTCTCACTCTTCCCTCTGCAGTCAAGGGCTTCGTGTGTTTGTCACTAACCGGTGTCAACGGTTCTCATTCAAATCAAAGTAATTGGAGGTTTTAAGGTTAAGATTTATAATGGATAATTACATTAAAACCATGAAAAGTGTTCCTCTTAATTACCTTTAAATGGAGGAAATTTGATGAAGGCATTTATAAAGCCCATTAAGGATAGGAGTTCTGCCCGGTGCTGAACCGTGTTTCTGACTGAGCACTCAACATTTGAATAAAAATCCAGAGTTTTCTTGCTGTGGAGCCCAACAAGAAAACTTGGTCCTTGGTGCCAATGATTACCTCTAACAATGTGGAAAGTATTACTATGCCTCAAAGCAGATGCTCCTTCTTTTAAAAAGAAGCCTTTTGCATGTCTGTACCAATTGATTTTCAATCTTCAAATCTTCAATCTGATGCAAACCAACAACTCTGTGAAATGCTAAAAAAAAAAAAAAGAGCATGTGGGACACGAATGTTTTAAAAGCGAATAACACTGTTTATACGACATATGAAGCTAATCCGATCCACACTGTATCCATGCGTTGAGGCTCATTGCAGTATTTACAGCTCTAAAATGTTTATAATGCTAATTTGTGTTATTTTTATGCTGTCGTTGAAATAACTCTCGATCGCAGTGCAGAATGCGCCCTAGATTGAATAAAGTGAGCCGTGCCCAACGTTTCCTTCTTTCTGTTCACTGTTAACATCCTTATTGCGCTGTGTCCTTGCGCTACATGAAAAGAAAATGAATTTTAAAAAGCTAACTGCAGCCCTCAGCAATATGCGAGTAAGTAATCCAAAGGAAACACAAAGCCTGACATGAATGCCGACGTGTTCGCCAAGGCTAAGGACTTAATGGACGCCGTGTTTACGGGCCCCTGGCCTTTCTTGTTGCCGTGGTATCAACATCTTCATCAG